>NC_053436.1:21857651-21913186 GCF_007990345.1 Gossypium hirsutum
GAAAGCTGTTTTAGGCATATCTGATTCCTTAACTTGCAATTGATGGTAGCCGGATCTCAGGTCTATCTTAGATAACATAGTGGCTCCCTTCAATTGGTCGAACAAATCATCGATTCTTGGCAAAGGATACTTATTCTTAATAGTCACATTGTTCAGTTGCCAATAATCTATGCATAGCTCATCGAACCATCCTTCTTCTTTACAAACAATACGGGAGAACCCCAAGGCGAAAAGCTCGGCCTTGCAAAACCTTTATCTGTCAGTTCTTGCAACTGTACTTTTAACTCTTTCAACTCGGTTGGTGCCATCCTGTAATGAGCAATAGAAATAGGAGCTGTTCCTGGCACTAGTTCAATACCAAACTTGTGACAGCCCAAAATTGACCCTAGTCGGGAAGTGGTTTCGGGACCGCTAACCCGAGTCACCGAAAGGTTTGAATGTGATGTTTATTGTCTAGAATATGTAATCATGAATGTGTGAAAATTTCAAGCTTCGATTTAGTTGATTGCATGTGAATTTAGTCAATAGGACTTATATGAGAAAATTTTAAAATGTGATAGGTCAATGCATGAGGACCTATTAGTGCATGTGGAAGAAAAAGGGGACTTGCATGTCAAATTCCCCCTCCCTAATATGTAGTGGCCGGCCATGCTATGGGTGGAAACATGTCACCAACATGTTGTGTTAGTGATGTATGGTAAGGAAAATAAAATAATAAGCATGATAATTAAATAATGAAAGGAAGGGTGATGAAAAAAAAAAAGAAAAAAAATAATAATGGTCTCATGCATACACCCCATTGCCGTGAGCTAAAGGAAGGAAAAGAAAGGTTTTGTTCATCCTTTTTCAACCTCTTTTGACCGAAAATCCTAAGGAAGAGGATTAGGAGGAAGTTTGGCCATGCATGTAACTAGATTGAGGTATGTTTAATGTTATTCTTTGAGATTCATGTATATTTTAAGTTGTAAGTTCAAAATCTACCTAGCCATGGTTCAAACTTTGTTAAATGTTGGAGATGACATTCGGCCATGAATGTTACGTTCTTGGTTGGTATTTTGATGTCTTTGGTGATGAGGTAAGGAGATGGTTGACTTTGGGTGTTTAATAAAAGGGTTTGGATGTGAGAGTGTGTGAGAAGTAGAAATGAGGAGTCTTAGCAACTCCATGAAGGTTCGGCCATGGTAGTTTGAGGATTAGAGATTTTATTTCTTGTTAAAAATTTGATGAATCCTAGTGTGTGAAGTGTTTGAACCAACTAAGGATTAATAGATGCATGGGTACAAAGTAGGAAGAATCGGCTACTATGGTTGACACCAATGCCGAATGTAAAGATGTTATAGTAAATAATGTATGTGATTTGAGTTGATAATGTGAAAAAGGATAATTAGATGTATTATAAATGATATAAAGATTTTAGAAATTATTTTGGTTAGGTGTGTGTATGATTAAGTATATTCGGCAATATACTTAAAGTGAGTACTTGATATTATATGGGAGTATGTATATTCGGCCACATGAGTAAATATATATATGATGTTAAATTTGATTATGTATAATGGGCATTAAGATGTGGAACTTAAGAAATGTAGTCATATGTGGAATTACATGATGTTATAGTTGACATTGTACACACATACATCCATTCGGCCATCAACATGAGTAATTAGTGAGGATGGTTGCCGAATATACAAACATACATAAGCATGTGTAATTGAATTATGAATGTTTAACAAGATGGTTAAACTAGTGAATTATTGATTAAGCTCAAGGAGCTAAAGGAGGAGAATCAAGCAAAGGCAAAGAAAAGATCACTGAGTAGCCGAGTTGGAACCGTCTTACCCAACACAAGGTAAGTCATTAAGCATGTAGTTGGTATTATTTCAAATGGTCATAATGTTTATGTATTGATGCTGAATGGAATGAATAAATATACATATATATATGCATGTACGTATGTGATGATGAAATTGTTGAATGAAAAGAAAAGAGGTAAGATGTACTGAGTTGTTGATCTCGGCACTAAACGTGCGGGTATAACCATTTATGACCATGAGATTGGCGCTAAGTGCGCAGGATTAAATTGTACAGCACTAAGTGTGCGATTTGACTATGTTGCACTAAGTGTGCGAAATGAATATGATGCACTAAGTGTGCGAATTGACCATGCGGCACTAAGTGTGCGAGTTTGACTATGTAGCACTAAGTGTGCGATTTGATTACGTAGCACTAAGTGTGCGAGTTGATTATATAGCACTGAGTGTACGGACTCAATATACATTCGTGAATCATTATGGACACTATGTGTGCGACACTATTGAGTCGATCGCGGACAGCGGATCGGGTAAGTGTCTTGAGTACATGGCTAATAGGTGCTATGCTTATACTTGGTGTTGAGCTCGGTAAGTTTGAACCTATGTGACAAATATACTTGAAGTCACGTACATAAAATTTATCGTAGGATGGGTGAAAGGCCGTTTAGTCGTTTGATTGTAACGAAAATAAATTGATTTATGAAAATGCCTCAATGTCCTGTTGATGAGTATATGGAATGTGAATGCATGAATTGATATGAAACTGAATCGATAGGTTGGAGGAACTATGGTATGGTTCGGTATGGATGGAGTAAATTGTCTCGTTCCATTTTGTTTCCTCTTGTGATAATGTTGTTGATGGATGGTAGTGCATTGCTTATGACTTACTGAGTTATAAACTCACTCGGTGTTTCCTTGTCACCCATTATAGGTTGCTTGGACTCATCTATTTTTGCGGGGTCAGGCCGTCATCGAAGTCATCACACCGGATAGCAAGTTTTGGTACTTTCTTCTTAGTTGGCTTAGAAGAACATTTTGGCATGTATAAGCTATTACGTTGTGTTTGAACTTTGGCATGTAAACTTTAAGCCATGCGAAAATGGCACGAATGTTCGATTGAGTTGGATCAAGGGTAGGCATGAAATGGACCTAGTTACTTTCGTAACAGATGCTGGCAGCAGCAGTGTCATGAGATTGAAAAATCACTAAAAATAGTAGGAGTGGAATTAATTGATGAATAAATTATGTAATCGAAGCTCGATGAGTCTGTTTTCATGAGGAAGTAACGAAAAGATCATATGGGCAGTATATTAAGAGATAATCAGATTTTTGTGGGACAGGGCCAGAACGGTTTCTGGATTCCCTGCTCCGACTTTGGAAATTCATATAAATTAACCAGAGATAATTAGGGGTCGTACCATATATGTACAGATTCCTCTCTGAGTCTAGTTTTCATAGAAACAAACGGCATCAGTATTGAAGCCCCGTGCAGGGAGATATCCAAGTCGTAATGGGAAAAGGTCAGTGTAGTCGACCCCTGCAACATGAGAGACTTTGACTAATAAACTGTACTTATTGGCCCGACCAAAAATTCTAGAAAAAAATACATAGATGGGCACATGAGTCTAGTTTCTGGGAAAAATCACGGAACTAATTTTCGAGTTACGAAACTCAAGATATGATTTTTAAAACAACTAGTACACAGATTGGGTAGTGTCTGGAAAATAAATTTTATAAGGGTTAAAGTCAGTTAACACCTCGTGTTCGACTCCGGTGTCGGTTTCGGGTTCGGGGTGTTACATTTGATTGGTATCAGAGCTATGGTTTAGTCGGTTCTATGACTACCATAGCGCGTATGAGTCTAGCTATACATGCCGAATGTTAATGTTTAAATGTGTGATGACTTCTAACGGTTGAAATGTTTTTTTGTTTTGATTAGTAAATGGACCCCGGTGAAGAAAGAACCCTAGCGGATGACGTTGAGAGCGTAGCGGCTGCTCCTGCACAAGGGACGCCGCCTGTTGAACCTCAGTCATCTGCGAATAATCAAGGTGAGGGGGCTAAACAAGCCTTCTTTACCATGATGAATGAGTGGGTCGCGCAATATGCCCGAACCAACCCGGCTGTCCAACAATTCCCAAATTTGAATAATCCACCCCAAGAGCCTGTAATGCCATCAGTCGCTGATCCTGTGAGGCTGAGTAAGCCACCTGTAGACTTGATTAGGAAGCGTGGGGCCGAGGAGTTCAAGGCCATAGTAACTGATGATGCCGAAAGGGCCGAGTTCTGGCTTGATAACACCATTCGGGTGTTCGATGAATTGTCATGCACACCTGACGAATGTCTAAAATGTGCTGTATCTTTGTTGCGAGACTCAGCCTACTATTGGTGGAGGACCTTGATTTCCATAGTCCCGAACGAGCGAGTAACTTGGGACTTCTTTCAAACGGAATTCCGAAAGAAATTTATTAGCCAACGGTTCATTGATCATAAGCGTAAGGAGTTCTTGGAACTCAAGCAAGGCCGTATGACTGTATCTGAATACGAACATGAATTCGTAAGACTCAGTAGGTATGCCCGGGAGTGTGTAGCTGATGAGGTTGCTATGTGCAAAAGATTCGAGGAAGGATTGAATGAAGATTTAAAGCTACTAATGGGTATTTTGGAAATAAAAGAATTCGTAACACTAGTCGAACGAGCCTGCAAGGCGGAAGAACTTGGAAAGGAGAAGAGGAAGGCTGAATTTGAAGCTAGAGATTATCGTAAAAGATCGACGGGTAAAGCTCCGTTCTCAGCTGTAAAGAAGTTCAGGGAGGACATTAATAAGTCGAGGGCGACTGCGGGAATTTCCATCAGGGCAAGACCATCGATGGGCTCCCGAGCTACTTCGGTAGCTAGTGTGGGCAATAATCGTCACGAGAAACCTGAATGTCCCCAATGTGGAAGACGACACCTAGGTGAATGTTGGGGCAAGTCTACTAGCAGGGCCTGTTACGGATGCGGTTCGAAGGACCAGTTCATTAGAGATTGCACGGAGCTGGATGAGAAGAATAAGATTCAAGGTGCAAGACCTAGTGGAGTGACATCTAGAGGTAGACCACCGAGAATTTTAGGAGGCAGGGGTGGTAGTCAGAGGGGGGCCTCTGATACGGCCGATCGAGCCGAGAACCGTACTCCTGCTAGAGCATATGCCATTCGCGCACGAGAGGAGGCATCCTCCCCCGACGTCATCACTGGTACCTTCACTCTCTTTGATACTAATGTGATTGCATTGATTGACCCTGGTTCTACTCATTCATATGTATGCGAAACCTTAGCAACCAGTAAGACTCTACCTGTTGAGTCTACTGAGCTCGTAATTCGAGTATCAAACCCTTTGGGTCAATGCGTACTTGTTGATAAAGTGTGTAAGAGATGCCCTCTAATATTCCGAGAATCCTGTTTTCCGGCCGATTTGATGCTTTTGCCGTTCGACGAGTTTGATGTTATTCTTGGTTTGGATTGGTTAACCGCGCATGATGCGGTTGTGAATTGCAAAAGCAAGACTATCGATTTGAGGTGCGCAAATAACGAAATAATCCGAGTTGAGTCTGCGGACTTAAGGGGGTTGCCAGCTGTAATATCAGCAATGTTGGCCCAGAAATATGTAAGGAAAGGGTGCGAAGCATACCTCGCGTATGTACTTGATGACAAGGAGTTAGAAAAGAAACCCGAATCGGTGCCGGTGGTTTGTGAATACCCGGATGTTTTTCCTGAAGAGTTACCGGGTTTGCCACCTGTTCGGGAGGTAGAGTTTGGTATTGAGCTTGTACCTGGAACTACGCCAATTTCGATCGCTCCGTATCGTATGGCACTAACCGAGTTAAAAGAGTTGAAAGCTCAGTTGCAAGAATTGACGGATAGAGGTTTCGCTCGACCGAGTTTCTCACCTTGGGGTGCACCAGTATTGTTCGTGAAAAAGAAGGACGGAACCATGAGGTTGTGCATTGACTATCGTCAACTGAATAAAGTGACGATAAAGAATAAGTATCCGTTACCGCGTATTGATGATCTGTTCGATCAATTAAAGGGAGCATCGGTGTTTTCAAAGATAGATTTGAGATCGGGTTATTATCAGTTGCGGATTCGAGATTCGGACGTACCCAAAACTGCTTTCAGAACGAGGTACGGTCACTACGAGTTCTTAGTGATGCCGTTTGGGCTCACTAATGCCCCTGCGGTGTTTATGGATTTGATGAATCGGATCTTCAGGCCGTATTTGGATCGGTTCGTAGTTGTGTTTATTGATGACATCTTGGTCTATTCAAGAGATGAGACCGAACATGCTGAGCATCTGAGGCTAGTGTTGCAAATTTTGCGGGATAAGCAGTTATATGCTAAGTTCAGTAAGTGTGAGTTCTGGTTAAGAGAGGTTAGCTTCTTGGGTCATGTGGTATCCGCATCGGGTATTCGAGTTGACCCGAGCAAAATTTCAGCCATACTTAACTGGAAGCCTCCGAGAAATGTTACCGAAGTCCGGAGCTTTCTAGGGCTCACCGGTTATTACCAACGATTTGTCAAAGGTTTCTCGATGATAGCCACACCAATGACGAAGCTACTTCAAAAGGATGTTAAGTTCGAATGGACGGAGAAATGTCAGAAAAGCTTCGATCAACTGAAAACTCATTTGACTGAAGCTCCAATTTTGGTGCAACCCGAATCGGGTAAAGAGTTTGTCATTTATAGTGACGCATCCCTACTTGGGTTGGGTTGCGTATTGATGCAAGAAGGTCGAGTTGTGGCCTATGCGTCGAGACAATTGAAGCCACACGAGAGAAATTATCCGACCCATGATCTCGAACTAGCCGCCATTGTGTTTGCATTGAAAATATGGCGACATTATTTGTTTGGTGAGAAGTGCCATGTGTTTTCGGATCACAAAAGTCTCAAATATTTGATGACTCAACGAGACTTGAATCTGCGACAAAGACGTTGGCTTGAGTTGTTGAAAGATTACGAGCTTGTCATTGATTACCACCCGGGAAAGGCTAATGTGGTTGCGGACGCCTTAAGCCGGAAATCACTGTTTACTTTGCGAGCGATGAATGTACACTTGTCTGTTCTACCTGACAATGTGTTAGTAGCTGAATTAAAAGCCAAACCATTATTGACTCATCAAATTCGTGAAGCTCAGAAAGTCGATGATGAATTGGTTGCAAAACGAGCTGAGTGTGTTCCGAACAAGGAATCGGAGTTTCAGATTGATGATGATGGTTGTTTGAGGTTTAGAAGTCGTTTGTGTGTTCCAAGGAATTCGGAACTCATTCCGATGATTCTGAACGAAGCCCATTGTAGCCGAATGTCAATTCACCCGGAGAGCACGAAAATGTACAACGACTTGAAACGTCGGTTTTGGTGGCATGGTATGAAACGAGACATCTCCGACTTTGTTTCGAGATGTTTAATATGTCAACAAGTGAAAGCGGAACATCAAGTGCCTTCAGGGTTACTTCAGCCGATCATGTTACCTGAGTGGAAATGGGACCGAGTCACAATGGACTTTGTGTCCGGACTGCCATTGTCCGCAAGTAAGAAGGATGCGATTTGGGTTGTTGTTGATAGGCTGACTAAGTCGGCTCACTTTATCCCCGTGCGTACGGATCTTTCATTGGATAAACTAGCCGAATTGTATGTCTCTCAGATTGTGAGATTACATGGAGTACCTATTTCTATCGTGTCGGATAGAGATCCGAGATTCACGTCACGATTTTGGAAGAAATTGCAAGAAGCTTTGGGTACCAAGCTGCATTTTAGCACCGCTTTTCACCCCCAAACCGATGGTCAATCCGAGCGGATAATTCAGATACTTGAGGATATGTTGAGATGTTGCATCCTCGAGTTCAGTAGTTCATGGGAACGGTATTTACCTTTGATTGAATTCGCTTACAACAATAGTTTTCAATCAAGTATTAAGATGGCACCTTATGAGGCTTTGTACGGTCGTAAATGCCGTACGCCATTGTTTTGGACCGAGCTTGGTGAAAGTAAAATTTTCGGAGTTGATTTGATTAAAGATGCCGAACAAAAAGTAAACGTAATCCGCGAAAGTCTGAAGGTAGCCACAGATCGTCAAAAATCGTATGCGGATTTAAAACGAAAGGACATTGAATATCAGGTGGGAGATAAAGTGTTTCTTAAAGTGTCACCTTGGAAGAAGGTACTCAGATTTGGCCGTAAAGGCAAGTTGAGCCCGAGATTCATTGGGCCGTACGAAATTTCCGAACGAGTGGGGCCGATTGCATATAGATTGATTTTGCCCCCTGAACTTGAAAGGATGCACGATGTCTTCCATGTTTCAATGCTTCGACGTTATAGATCCGATCCGTCACATGTGATTAATCCCTCAGAAGTTGAAATTCAATCTGACTTGAGCTATGAAGAAGAACCGATTCGTATCCTAGCTCGTGAAGTGAAAGAGTTGCGAAATAAAAGGGTTCCGTTGGTTAAGGTGTTGTGGCTCAAACACGGGATCGAGGAAGCAACCTGGGAACCCGAGAGCTCGATGAAAGAGCGATATCCAAACCTATTTACCGGTAAGATTTTCGAAGACGAAAATTTCTTAAGTGAGGGAGAGTTGTGACAGCCCAAAATTGACCCTAGTCGGGAAGTGGTTTCGGGACCGCTAAACCGAGTCACCGAAAGGTTTGAATGTGATGTTTATTGTCTAGAATATGTAATCATGAATGTGTGAAAATTTCAAGCTTCGATTTAGTTGATTGCATGTGAATTTAGTCAATAGGACTTATATGAGAAAATTTTAAAATGTGATAGGTCAATGCATGAGGACCTATTAGTGCATGTGGAAGAAAAAGGGGACTTGCATGTCAAATTCCCCCTCCCTAATATGTAGTGGCCGGCCATGCTATGGGTGGAAACATGTCACCAACATGTTGTGTTAGTGATGTATGGTAAGGAAAATAAAATAATAAGCATGATAATTAAATAATGAAAGGAAGGGTGATGAAAAAAAAAAAGAAAAAAAAATAATAATGGTCTCATGCATACACCCCATTGCCGTGAGCTAAAGGAAGGAAAAGAAAGGTTTTGTTCATCCTTTTTCAACCTCTTTTGACCAAAAATCCTAAGGAAGAGGATTAGGAGGAAGTTTGGCCATGCATGTAACTAGATTGAGGTATGTTTAATGTTATTCTTTGAGATTCATGTATATTTTAAGTTGTAAGTTCAAAATCTACCTAGCCATGGTTCAAACTTTGTTAAATGTTGGAGATGACATTCGGCCATGAATGTTACGTTCTTGGTTGGTATTTTGATGTCTTTGGTGATGAGGTAAGGAGATGGTTGACTTTGGGTGTTTAATAAAAGGGTTTGGATGTGAGAGTGTGTGAGAAGTAGAAATGAGGAGTCTTAGCAACTCCATGAAGGTTCGGCCATGGTAGTTTGAGGATTAGAGATTTTATTTCTTGTTAAAAATTTGATGAATCCTAGTGTGTGAAGTGTTTGAACCAACTAAGGATTAATAGATGCATGGGTACAAAGTAGGAAGAATCGGCTACTATGGTTGACACCAATGCCGAATGTAAAGATGTTATAGTAAATAATGTATGTGATTTGAGTTGATAATGTGAAAAAGGATAATTAGATGTATTATAAATGATATAAAGATTTTAGAAATTATTTTGGTTAGGTGTGTGTATGATTAAGTATATTCGGCAATATACTTAAAGTGAGTACTTGATATTATATGGGAGTATGTATATTCGGCCACATGAGTAAATATATATATGATGTTAAATTTGATTATGTATAATGGGCATTAAGATGTGGAACTTAAGAAATGTAGTCATATGTGGAATTACATGATGTTATAGTTGACATTGTACACACATACATCCATTCGGCCATCAACATGAGTAATTAGTGAGGATGGTTGCCGAATATACAAACATACATAAGCATGTGTAATTGAATTATGAATGTTTAACAAGATGGTTAAACTAGTGAATTATTGATTAAGCTCAAGGAGCTAAAGGAGGAGAATCAAGCAAAGGCAAAGAAAAGATCACTGAGTAGCCGAGTTGGAACCGTCTTACCCAACACAAGGTAAGTCATTAAGCATGTAGTTGGTATTATTTCAAATGGTCATAATGTTTATGTATTGATGCTAAATGGAATGAATAAATATACATATATATATGCATGTACGTATGTGATGATGAAATTGTTGAATGAAAAGAAAAGAGGTAAGATGTACTGAGTTGTTGATCTCGGCACTAAACGTGCGGGTATAACCATTTATGACCATGAGATTGGCGCTAAGTGCGCAGGATTAAATTGTACAGCACTAAGTGTGCGATTTGACTATGTTGCACTAAGTGTGCGAAATGAATATGATGCACTAAGTGTGCGAATTGACCATGCGGCACTAAGTGTGCGAGTTTGACTATGTAGCACTAAGTGTGCGATTTGATTACGTAGCACTAAGTGTGCGAGTTGATTATATAGCACTGAGTGTGCGGACTCAATATACATTCGTGAATCATTATGGACACTATGTGTGCGACACTATTGAGTCGATCGCGGACAGCGGATCGGGTAAGTGTCTTGAGTACATGGCTAATAGGTGCTATGCTTATACTTGGTGTTGAGCTCGGTAAGTTTGAACCTATGTGACAAATATACTTGAAGTCACGTACATAAAATTTATCGTAGGATGGGTGAAAGGCCGTTTAGTCGTTTGATTGTAACGAAAATAAATTGATTTATGAAAATGCCTCAATGTCCTGTTGATGAGTATATGGAATGTGAATGCATGAATTGATATGAAACTGAATCGATAGGTTGGAGGAACTATGGTATGGTTCGGTATGGATGGAGTAAATTGTCTCGTTCCATTTTGTTTCCTCTTGTGATAATGTTGTTGATGGATGGTAGTGCATTGCTTATGACTTACTGAGTTATAAACTCACTCGGTGTTTCCTTGTCACCCATTATAGGTTGCTTGGACTCATCTATTTTTGCGGGGTCAGGCCGTCATCGAAGTCATCACACCGGATAGCAAGTTTTGGTACTTTCTTCTTAGTTGGCTTAGAAGAACATTTTGGCATGTATAAGCTATTACGTTGTGTTTGAACTTTGGCATGTAAACTTTAAGCCATGCGAAAATGGCACGAATGTTCGATTGAGTTGGATCAAGGGTAGGCATGAAATGGACCTAGTTACTTTCGTAACAGATGCTGGCAGCAGCAGTGTCATGAGATTGAAAAATCACTAAAAATAGTAGGAGTAGAATTAATTGATGAATAAATTATGTAATCTAAGCTCGATGAGTCTGTTTTCATGAGGAAGTAACGAAAAGATCATATGGGCAGTATATTAAGAGATAATCAGATTTTTGTGGGACAGGGCCAGAACGGTTTCTGGATTCCCTGCTCCGACTTTGGAAATTCATATAAATTAACCAGAGATAATTAGGGGTCGTACCATATATGTACAGATTCCTCTCTGAGTCTAGTTTTCATAGAAACAAACGGCATCAGTATTGAAGCCCCGTGCAGGGAGATATCCAAGTCGTAATGGGCAAAGGTCAGTGTAGTCGACCCCTGCAACATGGGAGACTTTGACTAATAAACTGTACTAATTGGCCCGACAAAAAATTCTAGAAAAAAATACATAGATGGGCACATGAGTCTAGTTTCTGGGAAAAATCACGAAACTAATTTTCGAGTTACGAAACTTAAGATATGATTTTTAAAACGACTAGTACACAGATTGGGCAGTGTCTGGAAAATAAATTTTATAAGGGGTTAAAGTCAGTTAACACCTCGTGTTCGACTCCGGTGTCGGTTTCGGGTTCGGGGTGTTACAAAACCCTATCTCTCTATCAGGAGGTAGTCTAGGTAATTCTTCCGGGAACACCTCTGGATATTCACATACGGACTCAATATTCAACTCTGTTTCCTTAGTGTTCAATACAAAAGTAAGGTAGGCTTCGTATCCTTTTCTCATATATCTCTGAGCAACCATTGTTGTGATTACAACAAGCGATGTATCCAATTCTCTTGAATCAACTCGTAGAGTCTTACCATCTAGGCACTTCAATTTAATATACTTGTTACCACAATTTACAATTACATCATGCAGGGCTAACCAATCCATGCCAAGTAGTACATCAAACTCATCAAATGGCAATAAAATAAGGTTAGTCGGAAAACAGTGACCCTGAATCATCAAAGGACAATTCTTACAGACTTTATTGACCAAGACTGACTTGCCTAATGGGTTTGACACTCTGATAATAAATTCCGTAGGTTCAATGGATATATTCATACTAGACACCAATCTCATGCAATGTATGAATGTGTCGATCCCAGATCAATTAAGGCAACAACACAAGTATTAAAAAGAGAAAAGGTACCCGTGATGACGTCAGGAGCAGAGGTTTCCTCTCAAGCGCGTATTGTATAAGTTCTTGCCAGGGCTCGAGTTTCTGATTTTGCAGTGTCTTTGGCTGTAACCCGACTACCACTAGCACTTCCAGGATATCTCAGAGGTCTACCTCGTGGAGTAGGGGTACTTGACTTCGGGACTACTTCCACCTCTTTATCAGTTCGCTCTGGGCAGTCTCTGAGGAAGTGGTCAAGAGAACCACACCTATAGCACGCACCGCTCTTCATTCGGCACTCTTCGAAGTGAAATTTATTGCAACTTTTACACTTCGGCTTTTGGTCATCTACACTCCCCACACTAGTCACCATCGGGGAGGAAGACTTCTGGTTACGCTGTTTGGAGCTTCTCGCTCTACCCGAATATCCTACCGATGAAGTGGAGCATTCATGTTGGCTCATTGATTTCTTTGTGGAAAATGAGAGTGCCCTACCACAGGATCTCTTGCTCGAAACTCAAGCTTCTCTCTTAGCTTACTTTCTTTCATTATTAAGTTCCTCGGCCTTCTTGGCCCTATCAGTTAATGCAACAAACTCTCGTATCTCAAGAATCCCAATCAACAGTTTGATTTCTTCATTTAAACCTTCCTCGAAGCTTTTACACATTTCTGACTCTGTTTGAACCCATTCAGTCGCATACTGACTTAGCCTTACAAACTCCCTTTCATATTCTGATACCGTCTTATTTCCTTGTTTGAGTTCCAAGAACTCCTTTCGTTTCGAGTCTAAGAATCTTTAACTGATGTATTTCTTCTTAAACTCCACTTGAAAAAATTCCCAAGTGATATTTTCCTTTGGTACCACTGAAGATACGGTCTTCCACCAATGGTATGGAGTATCCTTTAGGAGAGATACAACACACTTTAAACACTCCTCAGGTTAAAAGATAACTTGTCCAATACTCGTGTAGTATTCTCGAGCCAGAACTCGGCTCGTTTAGCATCATCATCAATCCCAGCTCTAAATTCCTCAGCCCCGTACTTTCTAAGCTTGTCTACAGGGGCTTTACCAATTCTCACAGGCATCTTACCTTGTAGCACTTCCTCATCAGGTCGGTTAGGGGGTGGGGGAAGTCGTGGTATGTAGGGGCAATTTCTCAAATAATCCCCAAACCACTTATCCATCATGTCAAAGAAGGCGGCTCTGGCCTCTTCTCGGCTATCAAATATAGGCTTTCTACTACTACTAGAAACAGCTTGTTGTACAGAAGCTGGAGCATGGCTCTCAGCTCCCTCAGACTCATCTTGTGTATGATTGGAAGACATTTACTATATTCAAAGATAATTAAATAGTTAGGAGATGTCACACTATCAACGTTCGTATAATGGCATGTATAGCGAAACTCAATACTCTTTACGGTAGTCCTAGAACTAACTAAACCGTAACTCTGATACCACTAAATGTAACAACCCTTATCCGTACCCAAGACCGGGACCAAGTACGAGGTGTTACCAGACATGTACTAGAACATTTTCAGGAAATACGGGTTATAAAATTTCATTCCAATTTGAACACAATCAAACAACATCTTACCATCCCTCTTATAGGTCTACGGGGCCCAAAACATACATTGAGAAAGGTCCGAGACTAAACCGAGGACTTGAAAAAGTTCTTGAAGATTTTTCTAAGTTAAGCCTCACACACTCGTGTAGAGGCAATGCACACGTTCATGTGCTTTAGGACACGCCCGTGTCCCCTACCCATGTGGAATTAATTGAATTTATTTTCTATTTTGACCCTTCAGGGATTTTCACACAGCCAAGCACATGCCCATATCCTTCACACGGCCTAGACACGCATGTGAGGTAACCCGTGTCCAAAAACTCGAGCATTCTGTTTATGATGTCAGCATGCATTTAGGGGCACACGGCCAAGACACACGTCCGTGTTCTAGGTCGTGCCCTCCACACGGTTGAGACACACGGCCGTGTCTCTACTCGTGTGTTTACTACCATGCATTCTGACTTAATATTTTTAGGTGCAGGGGACACACGGCCATTTCACACCTCCATGGGTGGTCCGTGTGTCACATACGGCCTAGACACATGCCCGTGCGTCTACTCATGTGGACCTTGTTAGGCTATTTTTTAAGCCATTGGTCAACCTCTAATATGCATATCCACTTATAGTTTTAAATAACACTTGACATGGTCTAATTATACTTTTAAATGACCTTAATATGCTTCAATGCATGTAAACCTCATCTTTTCGGTTTTTATACATGCTAGGTTGTCCCCTTTATATTAAGGATTTTCATGACTTGTAACTAAATTAAGCTTGGCTCATTATCTTAACTCATTGCCAAATTGTTGCCTAACCACTCCATATGATTTGGTCATATTATATATGACTAATTGTATCACACCATATTTAATCATCACAAGAACATTGGAACATAACATGCACAATTTGGTAGGTCATAACCTACACCAAAATGAGCCAATTTCCATGGCCATATACAAGTGAATATGTATACTTTTATAAGCCTTCATATTGGCTAATAAAATGACACATATAACAAAATAACAAAAGCCCTATACATGCCATTGAACAAAATAAGAGTATCTATATACCAATGCTAGACAAGATGATAGTGTGTTGACTCTCCAAACGTCTCCCAATCTTCGCGAGTCCACGAGCTCTGTAAGATAGGAAAAAGAGAGGGGTAAGTATTTACATGCTTAGTAAGCCCGAATAACTGGAAGGTAAACTTACCAATTAATTAGCATGCATCCATATTAGACAATAAAACCAACAAGCATGAAATAGTTTCCCTAACACATGCACTCAAACCGACAAGTTAGTTCTATAGCGATACACCATGTAATTTGTCTTAGATGAGCTCATTATCCAACATTTTCATTTTCATATCTCAGGTTAATCCCGTTGAGTTTCTCGAAAGTCTCAATGGATTATCCATTTACCATCAAGTCATAAGAGCGATTATCTCAAGTACGCACTCCCGCAAACCTCACATCTTTTGGCAGGATTACCAGTCCAAGCTAAATCCCCCGCAATGTAAACTCATAAGGTGATGTCGGGATTACCAGTATAGGCTAAACCTCTTGTAGCAACAAACATCCACAATGAGCTCTGATCTAAATTACTAGTCTAGGCTAAATTCAGACCCTAGTCAGATTACCCATCCGGGTTAAATTCCCAATGCACACATATTCTTCGGGAGGCTCGATCACTCAAGGAGCACCCGTCCGGGCAAGATCCTTCCTATATTTGAGATCAACGGATTACACGTCCAGGCTAAATCTTTTCCTGCAACACATGTAGGATCTCAAGTCATGTAAGCCATGGTTTATCCATCAAATTTCCCTTTTGACTTCAACCGGGACATTTATTATCATTTCATTATTATTAACACATTTCATGGATTTTCATGTCATCATTATAACAAATTACCATACATTCATAACAAATGTAATTAGGCATATTAGTAGTTTACTTAAAGTTATTCGAACTTACCTAGTATCCGTTTCGGTTTTGTATCTCAGTTATTCCGAAACCTTTTGTTTTCCTCGATCAACCTCCGAAATTTGTTCCTCAGGGTCTATAACAATAAAAATGAATCATTAATCCTCACATTATTCTTTTCGAGTCTAAATTTCACCCCCAGACAAAATGACCATTTTGCCCCTAACCTTTCACATTATTTACGATTTAGTCCCTAGGCTCGTATGTTGAAATGCATGAATTTTCTATATTACCCAAGCCTAGCAAAATGTTCTTTCCTCTTATGGCAGCCGACATTTTTCCATTATTTCACATTTGTATTACATATTTTACACCTTTTGCAAAAAGGTCCTTTTAGAGGTTTTTCATGAAAATCACCTAGAAAAAGATGTTTAACACACATCCAACTTTCATATTCCTCCATAAATCATCAAAGAATAAACATGTCACACATGGGTCACTTTACATACATGAACCCTAACTAAAAAATATGGGTAGAAATGAAGAGAGTAAGTTACTGGGATTTAAAAAATACGAAGAACATTAAAAACGGGGCTTGGGAGCACTTACTATTGAGCTTGAAAAGTGAAGAAATCCTAGCTATGGTGGCTCTCAAATTTCAGCCACAAGGTGGATAAGATGAGCTGATTTTTGGCTTATTTTCCCATTTTATTTCATTAATTAGCCAAATGACCAAAATGCCCTTAAGCCCTTTTTTTCAAATTTTATCTATACATGCCCATTTTTGTCCAAAAACTTAGAAATTGGGAAAATTGCTCTTTAAGGACTTATAATTAATAATCTAAAGCTATTTCATACAAATTGCTTCTAGAATCCAAGTTTTGCACTTTATTCAATTTGGTCCTTATTTCCCAATTGGACACCTTACTCATAGAATTTCTTCATGAAACTTTAACACATGAATATTATTATATTCTAGTCCTCATAATAATCATAAAAAAAATATTTTAATGTCGAATTTATGGTCCTGAAACCACTATTCTGACTAGGCTCTATTTCGGGATGTTACAGTATTGATGAATAAAATTTTATGATATTGTGACATTAAGCTCAAGTATTGTGTTCCTAAAGTAAAATGAATGTATTTCCCGTTTATTATGATTGTATGCACATACATTTTGAAATTATTTGGAACATGAAAATCTTTATAAGATATTATTGCGATCATTATGTGATGCTTAAGATCGTATTATATTGAGTTGTAATGTTATAGTATATGAAAGGAAGTATGTGACTAAAATTATGAGTGTTATTTTTTTGCGTGCTCAACAGTTGTTACATTAAAGTTTATGTTTTGTCACATTAGGTCAAGTGGTGGAATATAACACCATGTTTGGTTGTGTTGGGGATCAACCCAATTAAGCAACAGACAAGTAAAAATAGTAGAAGAAATTGAGAAATTGAACACACAAATTTAATGTGGAAAAACCCCTTCAAAGAGAATAAAAAACCACGAGCAAAGATAATTTTACTATAATGGCTAATGAATGAAGAGTACAAAAGATGGAGATAAAAACTAAATCCCAAAACCTGAAAACAAAGAACTCTCAAAACGTAAACACAAAATTCTCCAAAAGTGTTATGAGTTCTAATGTTTTAATGGGTGTATTTTCTAAGGTTGTAAAAGAGCCTATTTATAGTCTAAATTTGTAGGTTAAATAATAATAAAATAATCTAAACTAATCAGAGTTTGACTAAAATAAATAAACAGAGTTTAACTGTGAGATTATTTCTCAAATTTGACTAAAATATGAGGCATACTCAATAAATCTCCACCTTGACTCATATTTTCACAACGCCATCTTTGCTAAAGCCCGCCATGAGCCTATCTTAAACTGTGCAGGGAATTAACTGAGTTGAATTTGTGCTTAGAAGTTGGAAGATTTCTAGCCTTCGAATTGTGCACTGCCAAATCAAAACTAACTTGGGTCTGATTTTCACAAACACAGTGCCTTAACTTTTCAAAACTACATCCAAAAGAAAACCTCTCTTCAACGAAACAGTCATACCTTTCAAACACAGTGCATTAATGTCGCTTGACTCGATGTTGATTCTACAACCTTTCGAGTTTAAAATACTCAAGGTGATGAGATTCTTTCTTAAATCAAGTACATACCTGACATTTGAGAGTGTCTTAATTGTCCAATCGTTCATCCTAATTTTAACAGTACCAATACTGATTACGTTATTGAATGAATCATTTCTCATGCGCACAACTCCACCTTCAACCGAACTGTATGTGGAGAACCATTCTCTATTGGGACTCATATGGAAAGAACATCTCGAATCTAGGATCCACTTGGACGTAAGCTCAGAGCTATCGCTCATTGACACTAACAAGAAATATCACCACTTTCGTCAGCCAAATTAGCACCAACTACATCTTCCTCGTTACTCTCAGCGGCCATTTTATTTCGTAGTTTATACCAATCTGTTTGGATGTGACCTAACTTCTTACACTAGCGACACCTTTTGTCTCGCTTATTTGATGATACTAAAAAAGAAGTTTGGCTATCTAACTTGCTATCCGAACCAAACTCATTGTCAAGTTTGTCTTTACTCAACAAATAATCCTTCACATCCTCGAATGAGAGGTTATTTCTACCATAAATTAGGGTCTCCTTGAAAGACTTGTATGAATCAGGTAAAGAGCACAATAATAGCATAGTCTGATTTTCATCGTTAATTTGAACCTCAACATTTTTTAAATCATTCAAAAGAGTAATAAATTGACTGATGTGGCCTCTAAGGTGCTCACTTTCGTCCAAGTGAAACTTGCATAGACGCTATTTCAACACTAAATGGTTAGCTAGAGACTTAGTCGCATAAAGAGTTTCTAACCTTTTCCATAAGGCGGATGAGATTTTCTCTATCAATACCTTTTGCAATACCCAATTCGTGAGGAACAACTGGAATACAGATAGGGCCTTTTCATCAAGCTCTTCCCATTCTGTCTAATCTAGATTCTCATGCTTTTTCCCGATAATGACCTTTTTCAGGCCAGTTTGAGCTAGAATTGCCATCATCCAAACTTGCTATAGATTGAAATTTGTGATACCATCTAACTTTTCAATGTCAAACCTTGTTGCTATATTTGAACGGGCTGATCTATGAAAATTGAACTAGCTCTTAATACCACTTGTTGGGGATTGACCTAATTAAGCAATGATCAATTAAAAATAGCAAAAGAAATTGAGAAATTGAACACACAAATTTAACGTGGAAAATCTCCTCCAAAGAGGATAAAAAACCACGGGTAAAGATAATTTTACTATAATGGCAAAAGAACAAAGAGTACAAAAGATGAAGATAAAAATTAAACCCCGAAACCCAGAAACAAAGAACCCTCAAAACGTAAACACAAAATTCTTTGAAAGTGTTATGAGTTCAAATCTTTTAATAGGTGTATTTTCTAAGGTTGTAAAAGAGTCTATTTATAGGGTAACTTTGTAGGTCAAATAATAATAAAATAATCTAGACTAATTAGAGTTCAACTGAAACAAATAGAAAGAGTTTAACTGGGAGATTATCTCTCAAAATTGATTGAAATATGAGACATAAGCAACAACTTGGGGGGAATGGAATAACAGTCCCCCTTATTCATTGAATGATAAACCATTCCTTTATTTAGTTAAACGTAATACTCATTCAATGGAATAACCATTACTTTCTTATTACTTGTTTTCCTGTAATAGCTATTCTTTGGTATCACCAAAGAATGACTATTCTATGTAACATTAAATAACAAAAAAAAATTCCAGATTAGTCCTTTAAAACTTGGACTTAGAAAATATAAAAATAAGATATTTGAAATATTTTAATTTAAAATATTTAATTTCAAAATATAATTTAAAATATTTTAATATAATTTAATATAAAAATAATTATATTAAACATTTTATTAAATTATATATTATTTTTATTAAATTATATTTAATAATAATTAAATTAAAATATGATTAAATTATTTATTATTATTAAATTATTTTTAATAATAATCCTATTAAAATTTATTAATAATAACAATAATCATTTATCTAAAAAAATTTCTGCTAAGGGTACTTTGGTCATTTCATTTTTTTTGCTTATGCTATTACAACATCATTCCCATCAACCAAACACAAGAATACTATTACAGTTCTATAACATTCCATTCAACTAAACAGTTGAATTATTGATTACAACTTTATTCCATTACACCTATACTACATTACAACTCTATTCCATTAAAACAAACCAAACGTATTGTAAGGTTTTTACCCAATTACATAAACCCAATTAAGTATAAAATAACGTTGTCCAATTTAAAGAGAATAAGAGTTTTACTTAATGGAAATTAAATCTTATCCGTTCATTAGGATACTTGATTTACGTATTGGGTTAAAAGTTGATCATTATAAATTGATCCTCCTTCTACCTATTATGGTTACACACACAAAAATACACATAAAAATTGTAGCCTCCATCACTAAAGGTTTGTGTAATTAAGGGAAAATGTCAAGTCTAATGATAAACTTCAATTTTGCATCAGGTAATTCTTAAACTTGAGAAAATTATCATTTTATAGATCCTAAAATTATTGTTTTCTGTAATATTAGGGTTTTGGTTTGCATTATATTAAGATCATAAAAATATTACAATATATGTGTTAGCAATACATCTTCATTTAAAATAACATATGAAGAATTACTAAAAAATTATATTTTAGCATTATTTAATATGTTTAGGTTCCATAAAAAAATGATTTTCATTATTATTTGAGATGTTTAATTATTTTTTGGCATTTGATAGTTTTATAATTATTTGTTTTTAATAATATTCACTTAAATGTGAATGTTGTTTATCATTGTATTGTGAAATATTACTTCAAATTTAATGAGCTATTAAAGTAATAGTTTTTTGCCAGTGAAATTTTGATTCATATTTGAATGATAAATTATTTTATCTAATTATTCAATATTTTATTATAGGTTGTTTCTCTCTCTTTTTTTTTTCTTTACTTTCAAAAAGTCATTTAATTCTCTTAAATATTTTTTTAAATTAATAAATTTTTATTATAAATTAGATCAATTCCTAAAAGAGTTTTTTACATTAATAATATAAAATAAATAAATAAATACTAGAATAAGAGGATTAATTTTTACGAGAATAGACAAATGAAATAGTGAAATACTAGTGCCGCCTGACCAATCGGTAGCACCATTTTATTTAAAAAAATCGGGTACAACCTAACCAATCAGCGGCACCAGACTAAAATGTGATGGTCTAAAAACCCTAGGGACCTTATATGCAAAATTTTCATTTTAATTGGCAGCTGAACAACCGCTTAAAAGGTGCTGCTTGATAGTATGTCAACACCAAACTTTAAAAGGGTAAATTGCACCCTGAACCCCCTTGTTTATTATTAATTTTTATTTTCTTTTAACACAAAAAAATAGATTGGTCTCTTATCAATTAGTCTAAAAGTTTTTTCTACCAAAAAGTACTTTTGTAAGTAAACCAATTCCAACTCGAAATTAATTTTATTTATTTTTCAAAAAATATTTATAATTTTATTATTAATTTGATTTACGTACACGATATAAAATTATAATTATAAAAACATTAGAAAAATCTTATTTTGTATAAATTATAATTATTAGTTAAATTTATAGTTTCCAAATATAATAAGAGAAAAAGGAAACTACTATAAATATCATTAACTGTTATGTTTTAAAAAATAAATAAAATTTATTTCCAATTGGAATCGGCTTACTTACAAAATGACTTTTGGAATCGGCCAATATATATATATTTTTTGTTAAAAGAGAATAAAAAATTAATAATAAACAAGGGGGTTCAGGGTGCAATTTACCCTTTTAAAGTTTGGTGCTGCCATACTGTTAGGTGGCACCCTTTAAGCGATTTTTCAGCTGTCAATTAAAATAGAAAATTTGCATATAAGGTCCCTAGAGTTTTTAGACTATCACATTTTAGTTTGGTGCACCGATTGGTCAAGCTGCACCCGAATTTTTTTAAATAAAGTGGTGCCATCGATTGGTTAGATGGCACCGGTATTTCACTATTTCATTTACCTATTCTCATAAATATTAATCATATTATCTTATTTTGGTATTTATTTATTTATTTTATATTATTAATGTAGAAAACTTATTTACTTAGAAAATATATATTTTATAAATTGTAAAGATATATTATTTAATAAATTAAAAAAGAAACATGTAAAAATCATTTGCAACTCATGTGACTTGGGAGCTAATTATATAATATAAAAAAATTCAACCTTATATCATATAATAATTAATTATTAAAATTTCATAAGATTAATTTTATTAGATACATAAAAGGGATAAATATTAAAATTATACATAATTTTGATAAAATTTGTAAGGTTATACATCATCTTTAATTTGGTGCAGTTGTATACATCAAATTTTAATTTTGGTTCAATTTTCACATTTCACTAATTTCGTTATCTACGTGGCTTGTTATCTATATGGCGCAATTCTCTATTAAGTCATGTGTAAATTCTTGATAAAACATTTTATTAGCTTAGAAAACAAAACAAACAAATTTAAATTATTTCCACTTGGATTAAGAAAAAAATACACTTGAAAAAAAGGATTTCTTATTTCCTCAAAAAATCTATTTTTTTAATCTAAGTGAAAATAATTTAAATAATTTATTTATTTGTTAACTTAATAAAATGACACATCAATAATTTACGTATCATTTAACATGAAATTATGTCACACATAATAAAATTAGTAAAATGTGAAATTTGAATCTAAACTAAACAAACAAATTAAATTAAAAGTTAATATATAACATTACAAGTCCTATCAAAATTTGTGTATAAGTTTTATATCAATAAAAAAACTATTAAAAAAAAACAAAAAACAAAGTCAATAACCAACTTATGGTATAATATTTTGATTTTGCTAGTAAGATATTCTTTATCTTGTCTACACTGAAAAATCACTTAAATATCTTAAATAGATATTTTCAGATTTTCATTTATCAAAGTAGAAATATTTGGTGATATTCAATGATTTTAAAGCGGTAATCCTTACCAATGCTTAGTACCAAACGTACTGTTTTTGTTGTTGGCCAAAACTATCAAACCAATGCAAAACGATGCAGGATAACATGGTCAAAAACTGAAAGACAGTAGTTTTGTCCAAACAGATGTGAAGTTGAAACTTGAAAAGGTATGGTTATTTGATTTTTGATAGTTGTTTGTTATGGCGCAATGGATGGGTTTTGGAATTTTTGGGGGGTTGGGGGTGAGGATAGAGAGAGTTGTTGGTTCACGGTTGTCTTGACTAATCCCCTATTCTCAAGCTCGTTTCCCACGACCGCTTTTGCCGCTCACCCGGTCGTGTAAATGCAATCCTATTTCTATGCTCATCATCATATCACACCGCTCTATACCCATTTCTCTCCATCTTTCTTTCCTCTCTATCTTTTCTTTCCTCTCTTATCTCTTCTGTGCCCTTTGGTGTTCTCTTCTTTGGCTGAATAATCAACCTCTCCCCCCTCCATTAAGACGTTTGGATCATGCACTTTCAACTCGTCATTTAATTTTGCTTGTTTGGGTATGTTTCGTTTTTATCTGTTTTATTCATTCTAGCAAAAAGAATCCAGAAAGAAGAATAGGAAAATATTTGATCTTTACATGAATCTTATGCTGGGGTTTTTCTTTTTTTCTTTTCTAAGATAATCACATTCCTAATGTTTATTTTTTATTGTGCTTATTTCACAAATATCATTAATTTAAGGATATTTCTATGGTGAACATATTAGTATTTGAATATGCAGGATGGGAAGGGTTAAGCTAAAGATAAAGAAGTTAGAGAACACAAATGGCCGTCAGGCGACTTATGCCAAAAGGAAGCATGGGATCATGAAGAAGGCTAATGAGCTTTCCATCCTATGTGATGTAGAAATTATCCTCCTTATGTTCTCCCCAACTAACAAACCTTCAGTATGCATTGGGAAGCGTAGGTAGGTCATATTCTTAAATCTTCCTTTTGCTTGTAGTTCCCTTTTTTATCTTTTAAATTTTAGGGGGTTCATACTTTAGCTTTAAAGAGGATTGATTAAGCACCAAAATTGGTTTGTATAGTGCATTTAGAGGAAGTTCCATTAATATCCGAAGATAAATTCTCTGGTTTGCGATTTGTGGCAAGTAAAAATGACGTCATTTCTGGTGAAGTATTGTGCTATAAACTTCTGGGTAATGAATATCAAAGTGAATACATATTACAAGGGTGAAACGTCCAAGAACTTCGCTAATATGTTTTCTACTTGTTCATTTTTGTAACCAGATAAGTCAAGAGTTCATTACATGGTTTATTTCTCTAAACTAGACTTTAGATAGCTTGATGAATATGGTTACCTAGGCATTTTACATGGAAAAAATATATGGAACCACAGGTTGCTTATGGAAACAATGCTCTGATAATTTCTAGAATTTGATCTTAGCCAATGCGATTTTCAAAAGGAACAGACAGGTTTCTATTTTGGCAAAATAGTCGGGTACGGTATAAATACTAAATATGTGTTTCCATTCTTAAGAAGTGTTTATGTACGTAAAATCATCAAATAATGCTCAAATGATGCGAATTAGTGGTGGCTATGAGAGTCTCATGATAGGTGCAAATTATGCTAAGGTATATATGAGCTATTATCAAATGAAGTAAGCAATGTACATCCATACACGGTACTGATGTGACGGAACTTGGATTGCTTAAGATTTCCTTGCACACCACTAATTTGATTCAGTGTTCATATGCAATGTACATTTTTTTTTGTCAAAGCAGTTTTGGTTGGTTTGATTTATGTGGAAGGCTATTACCTACTGTAGCAACATTAATATATTTTATTCTTCCGTGTGGTTTCAGCAGCATTGAGGAGATACTCGAAAAGTTTGCTCAACTAACTCCACAAGAACGGGCCAAAAGGTGCAGTCAAAATTTCCAAGTTCAAAAATGACGTTAATGATCCTCATACTTTTTAAGAGTTTAATTTTAAACTTATTGAAGCGGAATTAACTCACATTTTAATTTCTATTTTCTTGGGACAGGAAGTTGGAAAGCCTTGAAGTAAGTTCTTTCATACAGTTATCTACCTTTTAGCAATGTTACCGTCTTTGTTTTGTTTTCTCTAACTCATTTAATGTATAAAATATCATCACCCTTATGAGTTATATAGTTTGTTTTTTCTTTGAGAGTCTAGGCACTGAAAAAAACGTTCAAGAAGTTGGACCATGATGTAAATATTCATGAATTTCTGGGTTCAAGGTACATGACAATCTTGTTTTTGTTTGCAAAATTACTCCTAGTTAATTTTATTTATTTAATATATTCTACAAAATGTTCTGATAGGGTTATGACTTTCTTTTTCTGCTTTCTTTCTTTTTCTGCAGTACGCAAACAATAGAGGTATGCATGCATGATGACCTGTGACCTTAATCTATTATGATAGTTTGAGATTCTTAGGCCATATTGTTTATCATTCTAACAAGCTTTTTGTATATCTGTAATTGCTATGGGCAGGATCTGACCAACCAAGCCAGATTATTGCAGGCTCGGCTTTCTGAAATACACAGGAGACTGAGGTGAAGGCCTACATATTTTCTAATGTTTTAGTTGTCTGATCCTTAAATGTGCAACCTTTTGTCTTAACTTGAGCTAATATTACTATTGACTACTCAGCTGTTGGACTGACGTGGACAAGATCAATAATGTCGAACATTTGGGGCAAATGGAAGATTCACTGAAGGATTATCTGAATCAAATTCGAGCCCATAAGGTATGCCTATTGTTTCTCTAAGTAGTTAGATCTTTTACAAGAAGATGCGCTTGAGTTTGCTTAGTTAAACCAAGGCAAAAAGAGAAAAGAATAGCTGATGCAAGCAGTGGACCGATGAATGAAATCACATACTATTCATCTTCTCTTTAAAAGCTCAAATGATGAATGCCAAATATGTTTTTTTCACTTAAAACTACCTTATCTACCTTCTTTTGGCAGGAAAATTTAGGAAAGCAGCAGCTTTTACCGATAGAATGCACTAGTCAGGTAAGAATGTCTGATGTGCTTGAAATATTTTCCTGCTCAGCTTGCTCTTTAAAGTAGCGAGAACATAATATCTTAACGATCCTTTTATTGCAGTTCCAAAATGAAATGCATGTACCTTTTAGAATGGGAATTGAGCAACAGCTCCAATCTCTTGCATGGATGCCTAATAATGATAGTAGACACATGGCCTTGACTGAGGACCCAAATCTGATTCCCCCTAGGTGAGTGGAGTTTCTAGAAATATTTTTTTTGCTAGACTTTCACTGATACATATAATCTTGTCTTCTACAAATTGAAACTGAAATAAATGCCTACTTTTGGATGCGAACATTTGTTTAAATAAATCTTTTGTGAAGCATGAAATACATGTACAAGTCTCTAATTAGTAATAGTTATATTTATTTATTTTTGTTACATGTATAAGTTGATGAAAAAGGCCCTGATGCATTATGATGTTGATTTGTAATTTCAGGGATGTGGAGTGTTCTGCAAGTTCCTCATTTGGAAGTTATTCGGGTTACTTCGGCACACCTAAAAGTTCTGAACTATCGAGTTCTGGACAAGAAAATGGCATCCTTAATGATTTGCAACTAGGTGGACAATGCCCCTTCTTCTCGTACGATCTTAGCATACTGAATGATCACAAATTCCAACCAGTGGCAGAGATGAACTTTCCGGAAACTCCTGTAGATTATCATGTTAACGGAGTTCTAGCAGGTCCTAGAGCTGGATATGACCCAAACCAAGGTAGTTGGGCTTCCACTTCTGGCCCTTGTGCTGTTACCATGTTTGATGAGCCATTATATACTGGAGTAAGTCTTTCGCCATTACTCTCATTATGCATTCAATTCTTGAGCAACATGGCATGTTTCACGTACTATTTTACCTGCATGAATGTCTGTACATTCACATATGTGTGGACCATAGGAAGAGGCATGTGCACGTATGCATCTCTCATCTATATAATATATGCATGGTCTCTTAGATCCACAAACTGGAAATTGTATATGTTCTCGACATAATTCAAATTCATGTTATTGTCTGTTGCAGCAACTAAACTGAGATGCAGAAGAGTGATGCTACAATTCATTTCATCCACTAAGCAAACTATGGAGAACTATACTATACAATGCGGAATTAACCGAAAATCCTCAAAAATTGCCTAGACATTTTGTTATCACCAAGTAAAACTCGTACTCGGATGATGTGATGATAGCTCGACTGCACGACATATGGTTACCTTAATAGTGGTAAAATGCAGACCAAATGCTGCTAACTCCAATCAAATGAGGCACCACATTTCTGTATACTAATATATTTAGTAGTAGATTTTCTTTTTAACTTATTTTTGTTTTCACCTTTTGATTACTAGAGTTTACTAATGGCGGTCACTGCCTTTCCTCAATGTCAAGTTTAAGCTGTAAATAAAACAAATAGCAAGACATTGATTGTAAATCATATGATTAACATATAAAAATGCACGACAGCAACTTCTTCACTGACTGGATTTTATACTGACGTAAAAATATGCATGGACTCAACAATGTTGCCCAGATTGGGACATCACAACAGCCCTTTTGTCCCCCACCAAGCCAAGCTGGACCAGACTAAATTAAATCACCTTTAGACTTTTTTCTTGTGAAATCATGTCATTAAAATTAATGTCTCTAAATCTTCTACGATCCTAGGCAGCGATTCATATCACATGCTGGCATGGAAAGGGCTTAATCGGGGAATATTCTCAGGACAAGAAAACCCTTGACGTGCTAACAGCCAGCATGGACAAGATAGCTAGAAATTTGTCCCGAGAAATATGTCCACAGCTCAGCTGGATTTGAGAGAAAAGGGTCTCGCTAAAGCCATGTTCAAGAGCTCAGTTGTGGTGCAATAATTAAGGATTTAAAAGGGGATGCGCCCTGTTTTCTTAACGACATGAATCATGCAAAATTGAAGTTGGTGTTGACTTGTTTCGATTGTGACTTTGAGATACAATGCAGTGCAATGGTCCTAACCCTTAACAACTAACAACAAGATCATAAAAATTGTTTTTTAAATAGAATGAAAAAATAAATAAATTTAGACAACTCAAAGTTTCCTTATGAGATATTTTGGTATTCGATAGTCATATTGAGCACTCATTAAATTTAAAGTTCATCTGAGTTAAACTCCCAAACGAGGAACACAATTCTCCCAAATTTGTTTTCTCTATTCTCAAGACTCCGAAGTTCTTCCACAAAGCTCGAACCCAATATATTATTTAAGGATATTGAGCTCATTACCACTCAATCCAACAAATATTTGGGAAAACTCAAATATTTGTATAATTATTTAAAAAAATATTTAATTGAGTAAATTATGATTTTAATTTTTGAATTGTATATGATTTATAAATTTAACACTTTAATTTGATATAATTTAATTTATTATTATTACTTAATCCAAATCAAATTTAAAAAATTTGTTAGTCTTTAGAAAATAGTTCAAATAATGAACCTAAGTTGATTATTTTTTAATCACGAAGTAGCAAAAGAATTACTATTTTGATAATAAGCATTTCACATTCTAAATGACAGAGAATTTCAAGTTTCAAGTTTATAAAAGGATTTGACATTAATTAAAAAAAATATTTATCAATGTTGGTATCGATCCGATTAAGCAACGAATAAGTAAAAAATAGTAGAAGAAATTAAGAAATTGAATACACAAATTTAACGCAGAAAAATCCCTCCAAAGAGGATAAAAAACCACGGTAAAGATAATTTTACTATAATGACAAAAGAACAAAGAGTACAAAGATGGAGATAAAAACTAAACCCTGAAACCCAAAAAACAAAGAACCCTCAAAACGTAAACACAAAAATTCTCCAAAAGTGTTATGAGTTCTAATCTCTAATGAGTGTATTTTCTAAGGCTGTAAAAGAGCCTATTTATAGGCTAAATTCATAGGTCAAAAAATAATAAAATAATCTAGACTAATTAGAGTTTGATTGAAACAAATAAACAGAGTTTAACTGGAAGATTATTTCTCAAATTTGACTGAAATAGGAGTTATACTCAACAAATCTCCACATTTACTCATATTTCAACAACGTCATCTTTGCCAAAGCCTGCCACGGGCCTATCTTGAACTATCCAGGGAATTAACAAAGTTGAATCTATGTTTAGAAACAGGAAGACTTCTAGCTTTTGACTTTATACACTGCCAAATCAAAACTAACTCGGGTTTGATTTTCACAAACACAGTGCCCTAACTTTTCAAAACCTGCATCCAAAAGAGAACCTCTCTTCAATGAAATAGTCATACATTTTTTCCTCCTATGACCAAGTTGCCTCTGTTCCAAACGATTTAACTTCGACTTCGTAATGGGCGAGGGACGTCTGGTTTCACAGGTCACTGTAGAACCTTCTAGAATATAAAGATTGTCGGTCCTTTTACCTTTTAACAAAACAAGAGCTCCACGAGATACCTTAATGCCGCTTGACTCGATGTTGATTTCGAATCCTTTCGAGTCTAAAATACTCAAGGTGATGAGATTATTTTGTAAATCAGGTACATACCTGACATCTGAGAGTGTCATAATCGTCCCATCTTGCATCCTAATTTTAATAGTACCAATACCAATTACCTTACTCGATAAATAGTTTCTCATGCGTACAACTCCACCTTCAACCGAATTGTATGTGGAGAACCATTATCTATTGGGACACATGTGGAAAGAACATCCTGAATCTAATATCCACTCAGACGTAAGTTTGGAGTTATCACTCGTTCACACTAACAAGAAATTGTCACCGCTTTTATCGGCCAAATTAGCACCAGTTACATCTTCCTCGTTACTCTCAGCAACTCTTTTATTTCGTAGTTTTTAACAATTTGCTTTGGCGTGACCTAACTTTTTACAATAGCAACACCTTTTGTCTCGCTTCTTTGATGCTATCAAAATGGAAGCTTGCCTATCTGCCTTGCTATTCGAGCCAAACTCATTGCCGAGTTTGTTTCTACTCAACAAATGACCCTTCACATCTTCGAACAAGAGTTTGTCTCTTCCATAAATCAGCATCTCCCTGAAAGACTTGTATGAAGGGGTAAAGAGCACAATAATAGCATAGCCTGATCTTCATCGTCAATCTGAACCTCAACGTTCTTTAAATCATTTAAAATAGTAATGAATTAACTGATTTGATCTCCTGATTTGATCTCTAAGAAGCTCGCCTTTGTTCATGTGAAACATAAATATACGTTGTTTCAACACTAAATGGTTAGCTGGAGTCTTAGTCACATAAAGAGTTTCTAACCTTTTCTACAAGGCGAATGATGTCTTCTCTATCGATACCTCTTGCAATACCGTATTTGCGAGGCACAACTAGATTGTAGATAAGGCCTTTTCATCAAACTCTTCCCATTCTATTTGATTTAGATTCTTAGGCTTTTTCTCGGTAACAACCTTTTTCAGGCCGGTTTGAACTAGACTTGCCTTCATTTGAACTTGCCACAGGTTGAAATTTGTGACACCATCGAACTTCTCAATTTCAAACATTGTTGCTACCATCTCTGAACGAGCTGACCTACGAAAATTAAACTAGCTCTAATACCAATTGTTGGAGGATCGACCTGATTAAGTAACAAACAAGTAAAAAATAGCAGAATACATTGAGAAATTGAACACAAATTTAATGTGGGAAAATCTCTCCAAAGAGGAAAAAAAACCATGGCCAAAGATAGTTTTACTATAATGGTAAAAGAATGAAAAGTACAAATATGGAGATAAAAACTAAACCCTAAAACCCAAAAAACAAAGGACCTTCAAAACGTAAAAACAAAAATTCGCCAAAAGTGTTATGAGTTTTAATCTCTAATGAGTGTATTTTCTAAGGTTGTAAAAGAGCCTATTTATTGGATAAATTTATAGGTTAAATAATAATAAATAATCTAGACTAATCAGAGTTTGATTGAAACAAATAAACAGAGTTTAACTGGAAGATTATTTATTAAATTTGACTAAAATAGGTGTCATACTCAACAACCAATGATAGTCTTTCAATTAATATATAGCTAGTGTGATTTTCTATATATGCTTTACCTAAGGTTAATTATTTTTGAACTAAATAGTTAAAATTTAAAAGTTACAATATGATTCAAGTTTTTGTTCTCCCTATATATTTGGAATTTAATCTCCAATTTTTTATTTTCAAGAATTTAGTCCCTCTATTTTTCGAATTTAAAAATTCAAGTCCAATTATTAACACCATTAAAATTTTTCTGTTGAATTTGTTGGTATGACATTCTAAAATTTAAAAAAAGTATTCAATTAGTAATCATGTCACAAAAATGACATTATAATGTATTTGAATTTAACAAAAAAAATCATGATGTTAATAGTTCTTTAAATTTACGTTAATATTTTAATTAGAATAAATATTTAAACTAAATAATGACATTATAAACATTGAGGTAACAAATTATATAAAATATTCAAGTATAAATATCAAATCTCAAATTTTAACATAGTATAGAGATTGGAATTGAATTTTAATCCTTTTATATAACTAGGTAAACGAACCAAACCATTATTGTTGAGAATGTAAAAAAAAAAAAATACAAAGCAAGCTAGGTGTCCCCACTTAGGGCCATCCTTTTATATATAGTAGCATAGATAATAAAAGAAATTTGTTCAAACTCCTTTTGGTTTGATAAAAAAAAATTTACTTGCCTTCCTATAGTTAATAAAAATACTTAATTTTAGAGGTTTGATGAAAAATACATTAACCTTTTAAGTTTTATTTATTAAATGAATTTCAAATAAAAACTTTATCTTATATTAATTAACTATTTTTCTACCAAAATTTGTTTAAAATAATGGTTAAAACTTGTATTTGACATCTAGATGATACAAATTAAAACCCTAACATGCCTCTTACCCTTCCGGTAAGTCTTAAAAAGAGTTATGTTAATCTTGGGTTGTTGGTTTTATCTTAGGAGATAAATCTTAGACTAATAAATCTACCTATAGATCTAGCTAATTGCACTTAAACAATTGAATGAACAACAAGATAATCAGATTTATACCATTATTTCCATTGTGTTCTCTTGTGAATTGATTTGGTTGTAAACGATGGTGATGGTTTGGAATTTTATTTCCCAACCGATGAGTTAAATCTCATTGGGTTAGGATTATTTTGATGACACTTAACTGTTTTTAATTTTCATGGTATAAATTTGATTATCTTGCTACTCATTTAATTGTTTAAGTGCAATCCATAGGAATAGTCGATGGGATATTACTCTTGTTAAGTTAATTTAATACAGAAAAGGTTAGATTAATCTAACTAATATTGGCTGGCATGAGCAAGCATTTGAATGATCTTGCATCATACATAAAGAATTACACAAGCTACTGCAGTAAGACCCTGTATAAGTAGGGACAGTAACTTGAGGTTTTGCCCCTGAAAGAGACAAACCACTTTAGGACTCTTCTGCACAGTAAGTTAATAAAGATTTTGCCATGGCATTATCAACAGTAAAGGTTGATTTTGAATAATCCCAACCTATCGCACAAATATCGTAGACACTATATTTTTATTCTTTGCAGAAGTATCTTTGCCACAACATATTTAGTAGTTATTTATTTATAAAATATTTGCATATAACTCTCATATTTGCCATTACATTCCTACTATCACTTTTTCCATAGCATCTCCAGTTATTTACTAATTCCATATATTACTCATCATTGTATGTTTACCTTAGTTTTTCCATAACATTTCATTCGATCGTTTTGCCATAACATTAACCCAACTTTATTAAAATAACTTGACCAACTTTGTACCTTAATTTGATCCTCGTGAGAACTATACTCACTAATCACTTTATTACTTGAACCGACTTGTATGCTTGCACAAATCATATATCATTTCACATGCGACAAGTTTTTGGCGCCGTTGCTAGGGATCAGCAATTTGGTGAAATCTTGTTTGGTTATTTTACTTAGTAGTTTTATTTAATTTAGTTTAATGTAATTTGTACAGGTTTTCCATCACTGCATGAGAAGTGGCATTCCTGCTAACATAAAATACCTTTTTGATCTGGAGATTGACAGAACTTTGCGAAGAAATAGAAAGGAATTGAGAAAAATAGCTGGAAACAGGAATGATCTCAATGGCAATCCAAATGATCACAATGAGAATCCTAACATGGGGCGTGTGGTGGATGATCGAGACAGGCCAATTAGAGAGCATGTTGTCCCAATGCTGAATGATTTGAATCTAGGAATAGTTAGACCAAATGTACAAGCTCAATAATTTGAGCTAAAATCGATAATGATTTAGATGTTACAAACAATAGGACAATTTGGTGCACTACCCACTAAATATCCAAGACTACATTTAAGACTTTCCCTAGAAGTCCGTTACTTGTTTAGACAACAGGGTGTTCCTGAAGATGCCCTGTGGCTTAAATTGTTTCCATATTTCTTACCGAATCATGTGAGAGCATGGCTGAATGCTTTGTCGTCGGGAACAGTGGTAGCATGGGATGACCTGTGCCATAGATTTCTATTAAGGTATAATTGTAACATCCTAAAATTGGGCCTAGTCGGGATAGTGGTTTTGGGACCACAAATCTGACATTAAAATATTTTTTTATGATTATTATGAGATCTAGGATATGAAAATAAGCATGTGTTAAAGTTTCATGAAGAAATTTTAAGTATAAGGTGTCCAATTGGAAATTACAGACCAAATTGAATAAATTGAAAAAATTGGGTTCTAGAAGCAATTAGTATGAAATTGCTATGGATTATTAATTAGGAGGCCTTAAATAGTAACTTTTCCAATTTCTAAGTTTTTGGACAAAAATGGGCAAGCATGGAAAATTTTGAAAGGTTATTAAGGAAGGACATTTTGGTTATTTGGTAATAAAATTAATAAAAAGGGAAAAAGGAAGCAAAATTCAGCCATTTCTTCTCCATGGTTGCCAAAATTAAAGGGTCTCCATAGCTAGGGTTTTCAACATTTTCAAGCTCAATAGTAAGTGCTCCCTAGCCCTGTTTTTAACTTTCTTCGTATTTTTGAGATCCTCGTAATATGCTCTCTCTATTTCTACCCATATTTCAAGCTAGGGTTCATGTTCAGAAATTTACCCATGCATGAGATGCTTGTGTTTTGATGGTTTATGGAGGAATATGAGAGTTTAGAGGATGGTAAACAACTTCTACTAAGTAGTTTTTCATGGAAATGACTTAAATGACCATTTTGTAAAAGTTGTGAAAATGGGTAGAAAAATGTGAAATGAAGGAATATGTAGGCTGATATAAGTGTGAGGTATTAATAATTTATTTTTACTGATATAGACCCTGAGGAACTAATTCTGGAGGTTGATCGTGGAAAACGAAAGGTTTCAAAATAACTGAAATACGAACCTGAAGCAATTGTCAGTTAAGTTCATGTAACTCGAAGTAAACTCTTAATATACACAAAATGTATATACTTGAATGTATGACAATTTAGACATTCATTGCATGAATATACATGAAATGTGGTAGTATAGTTTAAAAGAGAATTGAAGTTTCCCTGGATTTCTCAAAATAAATTGACGGTAAAAAAGATCTAGCCCGGACTGGTGTTCCTTTAGTGATCGAGCCTCCCAAAGAATAAGTGTGCTGAAATGGATTTAGCTCAGACGGGTAATCCGAATTAGGTTCTGAATTTAGCTTGGACTGGTAATTCAGATCCGAGCTCATTAGAGTATATGTTGTTGCAGGGAATTTAGCCTGGACTGGTACTCCCAATGATACTCTATGAGTTTATATTACAGGGGATTTAGCCTGGACTTGTAATCTTGCTGTAAGAGCGAGGTTCACAAGAGTGCGTATTTAAAATGATCACTTACAATTTGACGGTAAATGAGATATCCATCGAGATTTCAAAAAGTTCAATGGGATTAAAATGAGGAACGAAAATAGAAATGCTTGAAGATGCCATTATAGGGTAATGTGTTATACCATGAATGAATATGTGTAATGTGACCAAATCACTTGAAGATGGTTTGGGTCATAATTGGTATGATGCATGAAATAAGATAAGTTTATAATATGAATTGTAAAACGGTAACCCTAACACAAAGAGGGCAATTTCAATATAGGGTAAGGAGAGACATGAAGCAACATGCATAACCTTGGCTAAGAAGGTTTTAAGGGTATATTGATACCATGATAGATGCTCAAGGACTATATTAGTGTGTATGGATGTTTGAGGGTGACCAAAGGCTTGGAATATAGCCTACAGAAGGGTCCACACGGGTAGACACACGGGCGTGTGTCTAGGCAGTGTGTCACACATGGCCTACCCCTTGGACTTGTTGCTCAGCCGTGTGTCCCCTGCACCTTGAATTTTTAGGTCAGTATGGATGGTAGTAAACACACGGGGAGAGGCAAGGCCGTGTGTCTCAACTGTGTGGAGGACATGGCCTTGCACATGGGCGTGTGCTTTGGCCGTGTGCCCCTAGATGGATGATGACGTCATAAATAGAATGTCCAGGATTTTGGACACCAGCGATGACACGGACGTGTCTATGCCATGTGAGGGACACGAGCCAGGGACACGGACGTGTGCTCTACCGTGTGAAAACCCTTATAGGTTTAAAATGAAAAATAAATTCCAATAATTCAACACAGGTAAGGTACACAGACGTGTCCCAATACACATGGGTGTGTGCATTGCCTCCACACGGGCGTGTGAGGCTTAAACCTAGAAATTCCCTAAAGTTTTTAAAATTCTCAGTTTAGTCCCAGATCGCTTTTATTGCATGTTTTGGACTCGTCGGTCCCTAATTGGGTTAATATGATTCTGTTTGATCGGTTTTAAATTGAAACAAAATTTTATAGCTCGTATTTTTCGGTAATGCCCTGTACCTTTTTTGGTCTCAGGTACGGGCAAGGGGTGTTACAATAATCCTCCCACTATGAATGCCAAGTTGAGAAATGATATTACATCCTTTCGGCAATTTGAAGATGAAACGCTATATGAAGCACGTGAGCAATTTAAGGAGTTAATTAGGAAATGTCTGATGCATGGATTTTAGCACTGGACTCAAATGGAGATGTTTTACAATGGGCTAACTGCACATAGACGAATGGTAGTTGATGTTTCAGAAAATGGTACTTTTTTGGATAAGACATATAATAAAGCAAACAAAATTTTGGAAAAAAATTTCCAACAATGATTACCAGTATACGACTACATGAGTTGGGATGGGTAAGAGAGCTGCTGGTGCTGTAAAGCTTGACGCAATCACTTCATTGACAGCCCAGGTATCTTCTCTAGCTAATATGATTAAAACCATGAAAAATCCAACTGTAGTTCATGAGATGAAATCAACAGAGCTAGCATGTGCTTATTGCGGTGAAAATTATATGTTTGACAAATGCCTATCAAACCCAACGTCAGTGTAATACATGGGTAATTTTAATTGGAATAATAATCTCTATTCCAACACTTACAATCTAGGATGGAAGTAGCATTTGAATTTTAGTTGGAGCAATCAAGGTGCGGGGAATTTTAACAATGCCGCAAAACAAAATGCCAACAATGCACCACTTGGTTATAATCATCTTATGCCGAGGCATAATACTCAACAAGATCAGATATCATCTTCTAATTCTATTGAATTTTTTTTGAAGGAGTATATGGCCAAAAATAATGTTGTGCTTCATATTAGGCTACGTCTCTCCGAGTTCTTGAAAATCAAGCAGGGAAAATAGTGAATTCTTTGAATTTAATGTCACAAGGATCATTTCCAAGTGTTATCGAAAATTTGAGAACATAAGGGAAGGAGCAGTATAAGGCCATCACTCTTAGAATTGGGACTTAGCTAGATGATGTTGTTCAAAATGCCACAGAAGAAGAGGACGACTCAAGACGTGACCAGTAAAGATCATAGAGTCATCTGGAAAACATACTACACTTGAAAAGGGTAAGCAGAAGAATACTGTGGCAGAACTAGATTAGGCTGCCAACAAAAATGCCATAGCAAAATAATGTCAGCAACCTGAAAGATGACCACCTCTACCTTTTCCTCAATTATTCCATAATTTTAAACAAGAGGCCCAGTTCAAAAGATTTGTAGATTTCCTTAAACAACTCCATATCAAAATACCGCTAGTAGAAGCTTTGGAGCAAATGCCCAACTATACGAAATTTATGAAAGACATACTATCAAAGAATCATAGATTAGGAGAATTTGAGACTGTTGCTTTCACTGAAGGGTGCACAACAATGTTGATGAACAAACTACCTCCAAAGTTGAAAGAGCCAGGGAGTTTCATTATCCCATGTTTCATTGGAAATCATTATGTTGGTAAGGCATTATTTGATTTAGGAGTGAGTGGAAATCTAATGCTTATGTTTATTTTTAGGAAGCTAGGAATTGGGAAAGTGAGACCTAGTATGGTTACATTGTAACTAGCCGATTGATCCTATGCCCATCCGGAAGGTAAAATTGAAGACATATTGGTAAGGGTAGATAAATTTATCTTTCATACGGATTTCTTTAATCTAGAATGTGAAGCTAACCATGACATGCCAATTATTATTGGAAGACTTTTTCTTGCTACTGGCTGGATTTAATTGATGTACAAAAATGTTAATTGACCATGAGGATGAGTGATTAGTAGATCACATTAAATGTATTTAATGCTTTAAAATATGTTGATGAGAATGAAAAATGCCAAGCCGTTGACTTTGATAGACACAACAATAGAGGAAGAATTCACAAGATTTTGCCACAGCAATTTTGATAGTAATGAAAACTCACTTGAGCTGAGTGATGCAGTAAGTTTTGAGGACCTTGGTGAACTTATGGGAACCAAGAAGTTTGTGGGTAGACTAGGGAAGAAACCCTTGTGCACTTTGCTTGTAACACCCCTTACCCGTACCCGAGTTCGGGATCAAGTACGAGGCATTACTAGACATGTACTCAAACATTTTCGGGAAATATGGATTATAAAATTTTGTTCCAATTTGAGCCCAATCAAACAACATCTTAGTGTCCCTATTATGGGCCTACGGGGCCCAAAACATACATTGAGAAAGGTTCGAGACTAAACCGAGGGCTTGAGAAAGTTCTTGAAAAATTTTCTAGGTTAAGCCTTACACGCCCATGTAGAGGCAATGCACACGCCCGTGTGCTTTGGGACACACCTGTGTCCCCACCTATGTGGAATTAATTGAATTTATTTTCTATTTCGAACCTATAGGGGTTTTCACACGGCCAAGCACACGCCCATGACCCTGGCCCGTGTCCTTCACACGGCCTAGACACGCCTGTGTGGTTGCCCGTGTCCAAAAACTGGAGCATTCTGTTTATGACGTCAGCATGCATTTAGGGGCACATGGCCAAGACACATGCCCGTGTGCTAGGCCGTGTCTCTACCCGTGTGTTTACTACCAAGCATTCTGACTTAATATTTTTAGGTGCAGGGGACACACGACCATTTCAGACACCTATGGGGCGGTCCGTGTGTCACACACAGCCTAGACACACGCCCGTGTGTCCACACGTGTGGACCTTGTTAGACTATTTTCCAAGCCTTTGGTATCCTCCAATATGCATATCCACTTATAGTTTTCAATAACACTTGACATGGTCTAATTATACTCTTAAATGACCTTAATATGATTCATTGCATGGAAACCTCATCTCATCGGTTTTTATACATGCTAGGTTATCTCCTTTATATTAAGGATTTCTATAACTTGTAACTCAATTAAGCTTGGCTTGTTATCTTAACTCATTGCCAAATTGTAGCCTAACCACCCCATGTGATTTGGTCATATTATATATGACTAATTGTATCACACCATATTTAATCATCACAAGAACATTGGAACCTAACATGCACAATTTGGTAGGTCATAACCGACACCAAAATGAGCCAATTTCCATATCCATATACAAGTGAATATGTATACTTTTATAAGCCTTCATATTGGCTAATCAAATGACACATATAACAAAAAAACAAAAGGCCTATACGTGCCATTGAACAAAATAAGAGTATCTATATACCTAACTAGACAAGATGATAGTGTGTTGACTCTCCAACCGACACCCAATCTTTGCAAGTCTACGAGCTCTGTAAGATAGGGAAAAGAGAGGGGTAAGCATTTACATGCTTAGTAAGCCCGAATAACTGGAAAGTAAACTTACTAATTAATTAGCATGCATCCATATTAGCCAATAAAACCAACAAGAATGAAATAGTTTCCCTATCACATGCACTCAAACCGACAGGTTAGTTCCATAATGATACACCATGTAATTTGTCTTAGATGAGCTCATCATCCAACATTTTCATTTTCATATCTCATGTTAATCCCGTTGAGTTTCTAGGAAGTCCCGATAGATTATCCATTTACTGTCAAGTCATAAGAGCGATCATCTCAAGTATGCACTCCTACAAACCTCACATCTTACGATGAGATTACTAGTCCAGGCTAAATCCCCCGCAATGTAAACTCATAGAGTGATGTCGGGATTACCAGTCCAGGCTAAATCATTGTAGCGACAAACACCCGTAATGAGCTCAGATCTGAATTACCAGTCCAGGCTAACTTCAGATCCTAGTCAGATTACCTGTTTGGGCTAAATCCACAATGCACACATATTTTTTGGGAGGCTCGATCACTCAAGGAACACCCGTCTGGGCTAATCCTTCCTATATTTGAGATCAATGGATTACCCGTCCAGGCTAAATCCTTTTTTGCAACACATGCAGGATCTCAAGTCATGTAAGCCACGGTTTATCCATCGAATTTCCCTTTTAACTTCAACCGGGACATTTATTATCATTTCATTATTGTTAACACATTTCATGGATTTTCATGCCATCATTATAACCAATTATCATACATTCATAACACATGTAATTAGGCATAATAATAGTTTACTTAAAGTTATTCGAACTTATCTGGTATCTGTTTCGATTTTGCGTCTCGGTTATTCTGAAACCTTTCGTTTTCCTCGATCGACCTCTGAAATTTGTTCCTCAAGGTCTATAACAATAAAGATGAATCAATAATACCTCACATTATTCGAGTCTAAATTTCACCCCCGGACAAAATGATCGTTTTGCCCCTAACCTTTTATATTATTTACGATTTAGTTCCTAGGCTCGTATGATGAAATGCATGAATTTTGTACATTACCCAAGCCTAGCCAAATGTTATTTCCTCTTATGGCAGCCCACATTTTTCCATTATTTCGCATTTCTACCACATATTTTACACCTTTTGCAAAAAGGTCCTTTTTGGGGGGTTTTCATGAAAATCATCTAGAAAAAGATGTTTAACACACATCCAACTTTCATATTACTCCATAAATCATCAAAGAATAAACATGTCACACATGGGTCACTTTACATACATGAACCCTAACTCAAAATATGGGTAGAAATGGAGAGAGTAAGTTATTGGGATTTCAAAAGTATGAAGAACATTAAAAACGGGGCTTGGGAGCACTTACTATTGAGCTTGAAAAGTGAAGAAACCCTAGCTATGGTGGCTCTCAAAATTCGGCAGCAAGGTGGAGAAGATGAGCTGATTTTTGGCTTATTTTCCCATTTTATTTCATTAATTAGCCAAATGACCAAAATGCCCTTAAGCCATTTTTTTCAAATTTTATCCATACATGCCCATTTTTGTCCAAAAACTTAGAAATTGGGTAGATTTCTCATTAAGGACTTATAATTAGTAATCTAAAGAAATTTCATACAAATTGCTTCTAGAATCCAAGTTTTGCACTTTATTCAATTTGGTCATTATTTTCCAATTGGACACCTTACTCATAGAATTTCTTCATAAAACATTAACACATGCATATTCTCATATTCTAGACCTCATAATAATCTTAAAATAAATATTTCAACGTCAGATTTGTGGTCCTGAAATCACTGTTTCGATTTGGCCCTATTTCGGGATGTTACATTGCTAGAGAAAAATACACCTTTCAATTTTGATGAACATTGTTTGGTAGCTCATGTATATCCTTATGAAGTTGTTGATGTCAAAGATATAAAAACTGGTATCACATTTAAAGACTATGGACAATGCTTGAAGCACTACTAGGGTGCTCATGTGGAGTGAGACAAAAAGTCCATTAATCTCCAATATGTTTAACTTTAGCATCTCAATACTTATTTTCATTTCATTTTTATCGTTTTTAAGTTTTTCTTAGTTATTTCATTAAAATTGTTTAATAATTTTACTTCCTTTGTATACAAGTATCTTTGTTTTCTTGAAAGTTGTTGAAAGATGACCTAGATCACTTGAGGAGGAAACAAAAAATTCTGAGTCAGTTAGCATAGAAATCGATCATGACGAAACAAAAGAAGCAAATCCTATCTCTGCATCACCAAGGGACAATACTAAAGTTGCCCCACCTATGCCAACAGCAGCAATGATTGCACAAGACAGCAAAATCAATCACATCATTAATGAGATCATCGAGTCTAACAAAGATGAGGAGGACATGCCACTCTATTCTCTAAAAATGAATATGTGTTATAAGCATTTGACATGTAAGTCCACCCATAGACAATGAAGCAACAATAACCAAGATCCAAGTTAATGGAGTTCTCTTTCCCTTATTACACCATGCATTCATATATTAGGTTACATGTATGTTCATGCATTGAGGAAAATGCATCCTTTATGTTTGGGGATGTGTTGTGCATCTAGATTGCATTAGATATTTTGTTGAGCATGATGTTTTAATTTTTTTTTTTTACTTTTCATTCATTTTTCCATGACACACATAACTGTCAGTAATTGTTTAGATTGTGATGAGTGTATTTTTGTTTGTGATATTCTATGAGGGGCTTAATTCTTCAATATATTTTGAAAATTATGACGGTGGATTAGATGATTTTAGTACATGATAGTTTGCTTGTAAATTGACCTTTAAATATAAGTTTTGTAACAGCCCGATTTTGGGCCTAGTCGGAACAGTGGTTTCAGAACCACTATTCCGAGGCTGGATAAAATTATTTTGATGTTAATTTATGTGTTATAATGTGATTTTATAAGTGCACGTTAATTTTGGTATATTAATTTTAGCGATTTTCGAAAAAAGACTAAATTGCATAAAAAATAAAAGTTATGTTTTAATACCTAAAGGTGTTAAATTGCCTTGTATCTTAAATTGGGGGTTTTTAATGTGAAATTAGGCCATTGAAAGAGTGATGGCCGGCCATAAGACAAGGAACTAAATGGTCAAACATGTTAGGTAACTGTTGGGTGACATTTGACAAATAAGTAAAAAAATAAAGAAAAGAAAATATCATATTTTCTTCATCTTATCTCCACCGATTTTTCCAGCAAAGAAAAGGGTTTAGAAGCTAGAAAATTTCAGCAAAGAAACTCCCATCCTAGTAAGTGATTTTTAATGTCTTTCTTGATGATTTTTACATTTTTGGAACCCCTAAAGCATGAGCTTTCAAAAGAGGGGACTATTTTGCAAAATGATTAAGAGTCTAGGGTTTTTCCATGAAAGCATATGTCTTGTTTGCTAAGTTTTTATGGAACAATATGAGTCTTGGTAGTGTTATAAACAACTTATATGAAAGAAGTTTGCATGAAAACACCTAAAATGGGTATTTTGCAAAGTTGTAAAACAAGTTGTAAATGTGTGAAATAGTTGAAATTATGAGTTTCTATAGTTATGAAAATGGTTCATCTAGGCTTAAGGAGCAAATAAATGTGATAAAAATCATTTTACGAGTCTAGAGGCAATTTGGTAATTTTGGCAAAGTATAGGGGCAAAATAAAAAATTTTCCAAAATGTGTCTTTGGACTAATTTGATTAGTATATTGCGTTAATAAGTTCAATGTGATATTATAGATAACAAAAAACGAGATTCGGGCTTAGAACGAGGAAAAACAAGAAATTGATGTTTAAGCCTCTATTACCAATTTGGTGTCAAGGTAAGTTCGTATGATTAAATAAGCATGTTATTGATAATATATTTGAATCTATCTTACCTTGGTTGTATTTAATTATATGTTGATATTGTTGAGAATGATGAAAGTGATGCCAAAAGTTAATAACATCCACGTAATGGTAGAATACATTAGGAATTCAACGGAATACGATATTCCCTAGAAATGAGTAAGTTGTATGTAAATAATATGATTTCACTGTTAATGCATGTATTTGATTTGTCAATGATTTCACATAGTATGAATTGCTAAATTATGGATTGAGAATGCTTAGTAATAATTGAGATAGTAGAAAAACCCTGTTGAAACCCTAGGAAACAAACCGGGTATTCGTGCCAAGACATTTGGGCGATTTGTACGCCAGTGTAAGACATGTCTGGGACATGCATCGGCCACATTATGTAACACCCCGAACCCGAGACCGTCACCGGAGTCGAACACGAGGTGTTGACAGACTTTTAAAAATTTTTCCAGACACTGCCCAGTCTGAGTACTAGTCGCTTCAAAAATCATATCTTGAGTTTCACAACTCGAAAATCAGTTTTGTGATTTTTCCCTGAAACTAGACTCATGTCCCCACCTATTTATTTTTTCTAGAATTTTTGGTCGGGCCAATTAGTACAGTTTATTAGTCAAAGTCTCCCATGTTACAGGGGTCGACTACACTGACCTTTTCCCATTACGACTTGGATATCTCTCTGCACAGAGCTTCAATACTGATGCCGTTTGTTTCTATGGGAACTAGACTCAGAGAGGAATCCATACATATATGGTATGACCCCTAATTATCTCTGGTCAATTTATAGTGAATTTCCAAAGGCGGAACAGGGAATCCAGAAACTGTTCTGGCCCTGTTCCACAAGAACCCGAATATCTCTTACTGTACTGTTCATATGATTGTTTCGTTACTTCCATATGAAAGTAGGTTCATCAAGGTTCGATTACATAATTTATTCACTATTTAGTTCCACTCCTACGAATTTTTGTGATTTTTCAAATCTACACCACTGTTGCTGTCAGCATCTGTTTTCAAGGTAAACTTTACCTATTTTGTGGTTACCATGGACCAACTAGGGTTTTGCCATACATAGGTCCACATGTGATCATATTTAGCCATTCCAATGGCTGATCATTAGCCCAACACTTCCATTCCAAACCATAGTCACATCGTGAAACCATATATACATACATAAACACAAATGGTCTAATGCCATACTCCACTTCTACGAGCCATTTTCGCATGGCTTTACACACATACATCACAAAAAGTACTTAAACAACAGGGGGTAGTCCTATACATGCCATATCCAGAGTTCAACTAAAAGAGTACCAAAAGAGCTTTGATAGTGTAGATGACTTCGACTTCGCTGATCCCGAATCCGATAGCTAACGAACAAAATCTATAAAACAGAGAGCCAAAGCAACCGGGTAAGCATTTTAAGCTTAGTAAGTCTCAAGTAATGAAATCGGCTTTGACTACAGTATTACATTCACATAGCTAACTAAGTCACTTTATTAACACACATTCTCATAATCATACTTACTTCACACTTCATCAACATATATACACAAGGTATCAACCTTTCTAAAAGCCGAAAGTTCGTTAGCCGATCGCACGGATACTATTTAAAACGAATCGACTTTTCCAATGCACATGCAAACATACCTTATCGTTCGGGTTGGTCGAGCATATTTATTGAATTAGTTACAGCACAAAATGCTCACATTCAAACCCAAGTTTCTTCGGTATTTAACCGAATATAGCCGCAAACACATTTGCCTTCGGGTCTTAACCCGGACATATCAACTTGCATAATTGCCTTCGGGTCTTAGCCCGGATATATCATCTCGCATAATTGCCTTCGGGTCATAGCCCGGATATATCAACTCGCATAATTGCCTTCGGGTCTTAGCCCGGATATATCAACTCGCATAATTGCCTTCGGGTCTTAGCCCGGATATATCAACTCGCATAATTGCCTTCGGGTCTTAGCCCGGATATATTCCAATGCTCATGCACACATATATCAATAATCATAACACATCCATATCATTTCTTCGTTACTAAGGCTCAAACACAAAACATTTATTAAACCTTTCAAATTTCGGCTCAGTAGCCACACACAAAGAGCATGATTTCAATTGGCTTTATAACATAGTCTCTAAGCACATTCGACTATCCGTCATAGTATGACTATTCATTTCAATATAATTCAAGTAGGGTCATTACTCGAAGACTTACCTCAAATGTCGTCGAACGACTTCAACGGCTATTCAATTACTTTTTCCTTCCCTTTATCGGATCTAGTTCCCCTTTGCTCTTGAGCTTAAGTTCAACAAAATTTAAAATAGTCATTAATCGACGATTCAAGTATTACTTTCAGAATAATATATATTGATCCGACTTTCACACACATAGATTATAGTAAGCTTTATAATAATCAATAAATAATTCATTGGCAAACTTTCATTAATGTTTACAACAAAATCACATATTCACTACGAGCTGTTTTCCTGAGCAGTAGTTACTAAATTATTTATAACTAGAGCTACTAAACTCCAATTCACTTGTCGTTAATTTTCCCTGAATATAGACTCGTATATCTTCCATCCATAAAATTTTCAGAATTTTAGGCTTGGCCAATCAATACCAGATTTTTCTTAAAGTTTCCCCTGTTTCACTGTTTGACTATTCTGACCACTCTTCACTACGAATCCAATTTCTTATTTTACAGAATTCAAAATGTGTTGTATTTGATCTCATTTGAAACTAGACTCATTAAGGAGTCTAAGCATATAAATTTTATCTTATAATCATTTTTTTACAATTTATAATGATTTTCTAAAACAGAACAGGGAATCCAGCAGTCATTTTGACTCAGCCCCACAATACTTCAAATATCTCTAGATTGGCAACTCTTTTGTTTTTATAGTTTCTTTTGTAAGAAAATAGACCCTTCAAGCTTTAATGACATAATTCACTCAGCTTCTAATTCAACTCCTACAAATTATGACGATTTTCCAAAATCACCTTACTGCTGCTGTCCCCAAACAGATTATTACCAAATCAAATACTAACATTAGCATTTCACCTTAATAGCTAGCTTACCAAGCCTTAATTTAACATATAATTCACACATATCACATTCAGCTATATATACATTTATCATATTTATCATTAACAAAATATGCTCATGTCAAATTTACTCCCAATCGCATCTCAAAATTCAGCAAGCTTAGAACACATTTAATAATTAAATTCGGTAGTTTAATCACTTTGCTAACTACTTATACATATAATTCAATTCAACATTATAAACCATTATCACTCATTTAGCCGATTATAGAGAATTAAACATAATATCTCTAGGATATACTCTACATGGCCGAATATACTACATTAATTTTCAACATTACCTATGTAATTACCTATAGGTTCTTATACCTTAAATTCACACATTTAGCCTTTTAATGCCTATTGATCATTCCTTTGGTCTTATCAAGAACCATTTAACATGCAAGGAAAATAATCATAGAGGAAGAAATTTACATTCTAAATAGACTCAATCTTTGACCGAATGTACAAGGCTCCTCTAAGCCACTCATCCAAAAATCTTTACCCCATTCTAGTCATTCCCCCATTGTTCCATACAACATGAAATAACCCCTAATTCCAACACTTAATCATTCGGCATATTGCTCAAATCACCATAAGAAATCTCAACTTTCTTGACATTACCAAGAGTACATCCACAATTTAACTTAGCATATTATAAAGCCAAATCAACAAATTCAAAGCTTACCTCCTAATAGCTAAAGATGAATGCCGAATTGCTCTAGGTAGGTTTTCCCTTCTTTTTCATCCTTGTTTCGGCTTGAGGGAGGTATGAGAAGAAGATGAACACCATCCTCCTTCTTCTCTTTTATTTAATTCCTTTTATTTCAATTATTAAATCATTTGTTAATACAAATTATTTTAATTTTGAATTAGTGGAGCATATTCTTTCCTTGGCCGGCCACTATGTTTATCATGGGTAAATTGACATGCAAAACCACTCCTTTCAATGCATGTACTATTAGACCATTGTAAGATTAACCTCTCACTTTCCAACAAAGTTTCATATAAGTCCATATTAATAAATTCACATAAAGATGATCAAATTAATGCATGAAACTTTCACACATGCATTTACTCACATCATAAACACAGAATATAACTTTTAATTATTTATAAGACTCGGTTTCATGGTCCCGAAACCACTTTTCGACTAGGGTCAACTTTGGGCTGTCACAACTCTCCCCCACTTAAGAAATTTTCGTCCCCGAAAATCTTACCGGTAAATAGGTTTGGGTATCGTTCTTTCATCGAGCTCTCGGTCTCCCAAGTAGCTTCCTCGATCCCGTGTTTGAGCCATAACACCTTTACTAGCGGAACTCTTTTGTTTCGCAACTCCTTCACTTCACGAGCTAGGATACGCATCGGTTCTTCTTCATAGCTCATGTCGACTTGAATTTCAACCTCTGATGGGCTAATTATATGCGATGGATCAGATCGATAGCGTCGAAGCATCGAAACATGAAAGACGTCATGAATCTTTTCAAGCTCCGGGGGCAAAATCAATCTATACGCAACCGGACCAACTCGTTCGGAGATTTCGTACGGCCCAATGAATCTTGGGCTCAACTTGCCCTTACGGCCGAACCTGAGTATCTTTTTCCAAGGTGAAACCTTAAGGAACACTTTGTCTCCCACCTGATACTCGATGTCTTTTCGTTTCAAATCTGCGTACGACTTCTGACGATCCGTGGCTACCTTCAGACTTTCACGGATTACCTTTACTTTCTGTTCAGCATCTTTAATCAAATCAACTCCGAAAATTTTACTTTCACCGAGCTCGGTCCAAAACAATGGTGTACGGCATTTACGACCGTACAAAGCCTCGTAAGGTGCCATCTTAATACTTGATTGAAAACTATTGTTGTAAGCGAATTCAATCAAAGGTAAGTACCGTTCCCATGAACTACTGAACTCGAGGATGCAACATCTCAACATATCCTCAAGTATCTGAATTATCCGCTCGGATTGACCATCGGTTTGGGGGTGAAAAGCAGTGCTAAAATGCAGCTTGGTACCCAGAGCTTCTTGCAATTTCTTCCAAAATCGTGAGGTGAATCTCGGATCTCTATCCGACACGATAGAAACAGGTACCCCGTGTAATCTCACAATTTGATAAACGTACAATTCAGCTAGTTTATCCAATGAAAAATCCGTACGTACGGGGATGAAATGAGCCAACTTAGTCAGTCTATCAACAACAACCCATATCGCATCCTTCTTACTTGCTGACAAGGGCAGTCCGGACACAAAGTCCATTGTGACTCGATCCCATTTCCACTCGGGTATCATGATCGGCTGGAGTAATCCTGAAGGCACTTGATGTTCCGCTTTCACTTGTTGACATATTAAACATCTCGAAACAAAGTCGGAGATGTCCCGTTTCATACCATGCCACCAAAATTGACGTTTCAAATCGTTGTACATTTTCGTACTCCCCGGGTGAATTGACATTCGGCTACAATGGGCTTCGTTCAGAATCATCGAAATGAGTTCCGAATTCCTTGGAACACACAAACGATTTCTGAACCTCAAACAATCATCATCATCAATTTGAAACTCCGATCCCTCGTTCGGAAAACACTTAGCCCGTTTTGCAACCAATTCATCATCGACTTTCTGAGCTTCACGAATTTGGTGAGTCAATAATGGTTTAGCTTTTAATTCAGCTACTAACACATTGTCTGGTAGAACAGACAAATGCACGTTCATCGCTCGTAAAGCAAACAATGACTTCCGGCTTAAGGCGTCCGCAACCACGTTAGCCTTTCCCGGGTGGTAATCAATGACAAGCTCGTAATCTTTCAACAACTCAAGCCAACGTCTTTGTCGCAGATTCAAGTCTCGTTGAGTCATCAAATATTTGAGACTTTTGTGGTCCGAAAATACATGGCACTTCTCACCAAACAGATAATGTCGCCATATTTTTAAAGCAAATACGATGGCAGCTAGTTCGAGATCATGGGTCGGATAATTCCTCTCGTGTGGCTTCAATTGTCTCGACGCATAGGCCACGACTCGACCTTCTTGCATCAATACGCAACCCAACCCAAGTAGGGATGCGTCACTATAAATGACAAACTCTTTACCTGATTCGGGTTGCACCAAAATTGGAGCTTCAGTCAAATGAGTTTCAGTTGGTCGAAACTTTTCTGACATTTCTCCGTCCACTCGAACCTAACATCCTTTTGAAGTAGCTTCGTCATTGGTGTGGCTATCATCGAGAAACCCTTCACAAATCGTCGGTAATAACCGGCGAGCCCCAAAAAGCTCCGAACTTCAGTAACATTTCTCGGAGGTTTCCAGTCAAGTATGGCTGAATTTTGTTCGGGTCAACTCGAATACCCGACGCGGATACCACATGACCCAAGAAGCTAACCTCTCTTAACCAGAACTCACACTTACTGAACTTAGCATATAACTGCTTATCCCGCAAAATTTGCAGCACTAGCCTCAGATGCTCAGCATGTTCGGTCTCATCTCTTGAATAGACCAAAATGTCATCAATGAACACAACTACGAACCGATCCAAATACGGTCTGAAGATCCGATTCATCAAATCCATAAATACTGCAGGGGCATTAGTGAGCCCAAACGGCATCACTAAGAATTCGTAGTGACCATATCTCGTTCTGAAGGCAGTTTTAGGAATATCGGAATCTCGAATTCGTAACTGATAATAGCCCGATCTCAAATCTATTTTTGAGAACACTGAGGCTTCCTTCAGTTGGTCGAACAAATCATCGATGCGCGGCAACGGATATTTGTTCTTTATCGTCACTTTATTCAGCTGACGATAGTCAATGCACAACCTCATGGTTCCGTCCTTCTTTTTCACGAACAATACTGGTGCACCCCAAGGTGAGAAACTTGGTCGAGCGAAACCTCTATCCGTCAGTTCTTGCAACTGAGCTTTCAACTCCTTTAACTCGGTTGGTGCCATACGATACGGAGCTATCGAAATCGGCGTAGTCCCAGGTACAAGCTCAATACCAAACTCTACCTCCCGAACAGGTGGTAAACCCGGTAATTCTTCCGGAAAAACATCCGGGTATTCACAAACCACCGGCACAGATTCGGGTTTCTTTTCTAATTCTTTGTCACCAAGTACATACGCAAGGTATGCTTCGCACCCTTTTCTTACATATTTCTGTGCCAACATTGCTGATATTACAGCTGGCATCCCCTCCAAGTCCGCAGACTCAATTGGATTACTTCGTTATTTGCGCACCTCAAATCAATAGTCTTGCTCTTGCAATTCACAACCGCATCATGCGCGGTCAACCAATCCAAACCAAGGATAACATCAAATTCATCAAACGGCAAAAGCATCAAGTCCGCCGGAAAACAGGAACCTCGAATTTCCAGGGGACATTTCTTACACACTTTGTCGACAAGCACGTAACGACCCAAGGGATTTGACACCTGAATTACGAACTCAGTAGACTCAATAGGTAAAGTCTTACTGGATGCTAAGGTTTCACATATGTAAGAATGAGTAGAACCGGGGTCAATCAAAGCAATTACATTAGTATCAAAGAGAGTGAATGTACCGGTAATAACATCAGGCGAAGAAGCATCCTCGCGGGGACGTATAGCATATGCTCTAGCAGGTGCACGAGCCTCGGATCTGGTCGTAGCATCTCTAGATCCTCTCTGACCACCACTAGCATTGCCCATATTTCTAGATGGTCTACCTCGAGCAGTGGTAGCACCCGGTTTCCCACTCTGATTTACATTCTGTTCAGACAGCCTCGGGCAATCTTTAATGAAGTGGTCCACTGATCCGCACTTGTAACAGGAGCGGTCATGGAATCTACAACTCCCCAAATGCCATTTACCGCAATGTCGACATTCCGTTCGGCCTCGACGTTCATTCCCAACACTGGCGACCGAAGTGCCTCGTGTACCCACAGGGGGTCGATCACGATCTGGTCTAAAAAGGCCCGAAGTGCCTCTAGACCGGCCCACATCATCTCGAAATTCTTCGATGCCTGTTGAAGAGACTTTCCCGAGGATCTTTACGAAACTCCCCAGTTCCCACATCAACTTTTTGTTTTCCTTTCTAAGCTCTTCGGCTTTACAAGCTCGCTCGACAAGTACTACGAACTCTCGTATTTCAAGAATGCCAACGAACATTTTTATATCTTCATTCAGCCATCTTCGAAGCGTTTACACATGACAGCCTCGGACGAAACACATTCCCGAGCGTATCTACTAAGTCTAACAAATTTTCGCTCGTAATCAGTAACTGACATAGAACCTTGCTTAAGCTCAAGAAATTCCTTCCGTTTTGATCAACAAATCTCTGACTGATATACTTTTCCGAAACTCAGTTTGGAAAAACTCCCAAGTTACTTGCTCCCGGGGCACAACAGAAGTCAGAGTACTCCACCAATAGTAGGCAGAATCACGTAGCAAGGAGATAGCACACTTTAGGCATTCATCGGGTGTACAAGATAGCTCATCGAGTACCCGGATAGTGTTGTCCAACCAAAATTCAGCTTGCTCGGCATCGTCGCTATCCGTAGCTTTAAATTCAGTAGCCCCATGTTTTCGGATTCGGTCAACTGGGGGCTTATTTGACCTTATTTGGTCAGTTACCGGAGGTATTGTAGGTGCGGGGGTGGTGTTTGTCGGAATGGAGGTTGTGGAACAGCCGTATTAGTTCGAATGTATTGGTTGAACCAATCATTCATCACGCTATAGAAAGCTTGTCTAGCTTCATCATTCGGGTTACTAGCATTAGGTTGAGAGTCCACCGGCGCTGTCCCTTGTGCGGGAGCAGGCGCTACACTCTCAAGATCATCAGCTACCGCTCGGTCGGGATTGGGATCCATTACTATAAATAAACACATTTGCAAATGTCAGAAATCACCACACTATCAATTAATCACATAAAATGGCATGTATAGCTAGACCCCAACACATTACGGTAGTCCTAGAATCGACTAAACCGTAGCTCTGATACCAATCAAATGTAACACCCCGAACCCGAGACCGTCACCGGAGTCGAACACGAGGTGTTGACAGACTTTTAAAAATTTTTCCAGACACTGCCCAGTCTAAGTACTAGTCGCTTCAAAAATCATATCTTGAGTTTCACAACTCGAAAATCAGTTTTGTGATTTTTCCCTGAAACTAGACTCATGTCCCCACCTATGTATTTTTTTCTAGAATTTTTGGTCGGGCCAATTAGTACAGTTTATTAGTCAAAGTCTCCATGTTACAGGGGTCGACTACACTGACCTTTTCCCATTACGACTTGGATATCTCTCTGCACAGAGCTTCATACTGATGCCGTTGTTTCTATGGGAACTAGACTCAGAGAGGAATCCATACATATATGGTATGACCCCTAATTATCTCTGGTCAATTTATAGTGAATTTCCAAAGGCGGAACAGGGAATCCAGAAACTGTTCTGGCCCGTTCCACAAGAACCCGAATATCTCTTACTGTACTGTTCATATGATTGTTTCGTTACTTCCATATGAAAGTAGGTTCATCAAGGTTCGATTACATAATTTATTCACTATTTAGTTCCACTCCTACGAATTTTTGTGATTTTCAATCTACACCACTGTTGCTGTCAGCATCTGTTTTCAAGGTAAACTTTACCTATTTTGTGGTTACCATGGACCAACTAGGGTTTTGCCATACATAGGTCCACATGTGATCATATTTAGCCATTCCAATGGCTGATCATTAGCCCAACACTTCCATTCCAAACCATATTCACATCGTGAAACCATATTACATACATAACACAAATGGTCTAATGCCATACTCCACTTCTACGAGCCATTTCGCATGGCTTTACACACATACATCACAAAAAGTACTTAAACAACAGGGGTAGTCCTATACATGCCATATCCAGAGTTCAACTAAAAGAGTACCAAAAGAGCTTTGATAGTGTAGATGACTTCGACTTCGCTGATCCCGAATCCGATAGCTAACGAACAAAATCTATAAAACAGAGGTATCAACTTTCTAAAAGCCGAAAGTTCGTTAGCCGATCGCACGGATACTATTTAAAACGAATCGACTTTTCCAATGCACATGCAAACATACCTTATCGTTCGGGTTGGTCGAGCATATTATGAATTAGTTACAGCACAAACGCTCACATTCAACCAAGTTTCTTCGGTATTTAACGAATATAGCCGCAAACACATTTGCCTCGGGTCTTAACCCGGACATATCAACTGCATAATTGCCTTCGGGTCTTAGCCGGATAATCATCTCGCATAATTGCCTTCGGTCATAGCCCGGATATATCACTCCATATTGCCTTCGGTCTTAGCCCGGATATATCAACTCGCATAATTGCCTTCGGGTCTTAGCCCGGATATATCAACTCGCATAATTGCCTTCGGTCTTAGCCCGGATATATCAACTCGCATAATTGCTTCGGGTCTTAGCCCGGATATATTCCAATGCTCATGCACACATATATCAATAATCATAACACATCCATATCATTCTTCGTTACTAAGGCTCAAACACAAACATTTATTAAACCTTTCAAATTTCGGCTCAGTAGCCACACACAAAGAGCATATTCAATTGCTTATAAATAGTCTCTAAGCACATTCGACTATCCGCATAGTATGACTATTCATTTCAATATAATTCAAGTAGGATCATTACTCGAAGACTACCAAATGTCGTCGAACGACTCAACGGCTATTCAATTACTTTTCCTTCCTTATCGGATCTAGTTCCCCTTGCTCTTGACTAAGTTCAACAAAATTAAAATAGTCATTAATCGACATCAAGTATTACTTTCAGAATAATATTATATTGATCCGACTTTCACACACAGATTATAGTAGCTTTAATAATCAATAAATAATTCATTGGCAAACTTCATTAATGTTACAACAAAATCACATATTCACTACGAGCTGTTTTCCTGAGCAGTAGTTACAATTATTTATACTGGAGCTACTAAACTCAATTCACTTGCCGTTAATTTTCCCTGAATATAGACTCGTATATCTCCATCCATAAAATTTTCAGAATTTAGGCTTGGCCAATCAATACCAGATTTTTCTTAAGTTTCCCGTTTCATGTTTGACTATTCTGACCACTCTTCACTACGAATCCAATTTCTCATTTTACAGAATCAAAATGTGTTGTATTGATCTCATTTGAAACTAGACTCATTAAGAGTCTAAGCATATAAATTTTATCTTATAATATTTTGTACAATTTATAATGATTTTCTAAAAACAGAACAGGGATCCAGCAGTCATTTTGACTCAGCCCCACAATACTTCAAATATCTCTAGATCGTAACTCTTTGTTTTTATAGTTTCTTTTGTAAGAAAATAGACCCTTCAGCTTTAATGACATAATTCACTCAGCTTCTAATTCAACCCTACAAATTATGCGATTTTCAAATCACCTTACGGCTGTCCCCAACAGATTATTACCAATCAATACTAACATAGCATTTCACTTAATAGCTAGCTACCAACCTTAATTTAACATATAATTCACACATATCCATTCAGCTATATATACATTTCATATTATCTTAACAAAATATGCTCATGTCAATTTACTCCCAATCGCATCTCAAAATTCAGCAACTTAGAACACATTTAATAATAAATTCGGTAGTTTAATCACTTGTAACTACTTATACATAAATCATTAACATTATAAACCATTATCACCATTAGCCGATTTAGAAATTAAACTAATTCTCTAGGAATACTCACATGCGAATATACTACATTAATTTCAACATTACCTATGTAATTACCTATAGTTCTTATACCTTAAATTCACACATTTAGCCTTTTAATGCCTATTGATCATTCTTTGGTCTTATCAAGAACCATTTAACATGCAAGGAAAATAATCATAGAGGAAGAAATTACATTCTAAATAGACTCAATCTTTGACCGAATGTACAAGCTCCTCTAAGCCACTCATCCAAAATCTTTACCCATTCTATCATTCCCCCATTGTTCCATACAACATGAAATAACCCTAATCAACACTTAATCATCGGCATATTGCTCAATCACCATAAGAAATCTCAACTTCTTGACATTACCAAGAGTGCATCCACAATTTAACTTAGCATATTATAAAGCCAAATCAACAAATTCAAGCTTACCTCCTAATAGCTAAAGATGATGCCGAATTGCTCTAGGTAGGTTTCCTTCTTTTTCATCCTTGTTCGGCTGAGGGAGGTATGAGAAGAAGATGAACACCATCCTCCTTCTTCTCTTTTATTAATTCCTTTTATTTCAATATAAATCATTTGTTAATACAAAATTATTTGAATTTTGAATTAGTGGAGCATATTCTTTCCTTGCCGCCACTATTTTATCATGGGTAAATTGACATGCAAAACCACTCCTTTCAATGCATGTACTATTAGACCATTGTAAGATTAACCTCTCACTTTCCAACAAAGTTTCATATAGTCCATATTATAAATTCACATAAAGATGATCAAATTAATGCATGAAACTTTCACACATGCATTACTACATCATAAACACAGAATATAACTTTTAATTATTTATAAGACTCGGTTTCGTGGTCCCGAAACCACTTTTCGACTAGGGGTCAACTTGGAC
>NC_053436.1:21913686-21975947 GCF_007990345.1 Gossypium hirsutum
TCTAGTCGCTTCAAAATATATCTGAGTTTCACAACTCGAAAATCAGTTTGTGATTTCCCTGAAGCTCATGCCCACTATTATTTTTTCTAGAATTTTGGTCGGGCAATTAGTACAGTTTATTAGTCAAGTCTCCCATGTTACAGGGGTCGACTACACTGACCTTCCATTACGACTTGGATATTCTCTGCACAGAGCTTCAATACTGATGCCGTTTGTTTCTATGGGAACTAGACTCAGAGAGGAATCCATACATATATGGTTGACCCCTAATTATCTCTGGTCAATTTATAGTGAATTTCAAGCGGAACAGGGATCCAGAAACTTCTGGCCCTGTTCCACAAGAACCGAATATCTCTTACTGTACTGTTATAGTTGTTTCGTTACTTCCATATGAAGTAGGTTCATCAGGTTCGATTAATAATTTCACTATTTAGTTCCATCCTACGAATTTTTGTGATTTTTACTACACCACTGTGCTGTCAGCATTTTTCAGGTACTTACCTATTTTGTGGTTACCATGGACCAACTAGGTTTTGCCATACATAGGTCACATGTGATCATATTTAGCCATCCAATGGCTGATCATTGCCCAACTTCCATTCCAAACATAGTCACATCGTGAAACCATATATACATACATAAACACAAATGGTCTAATGCCATACTCCACTTCTACGAGCCATTTCGCATGGCTTTACACACATACATCACAAAAAGTACTAAACAACAGGGGGTAGTCCTTACATGCCATATCCAGAGTTCAACTAAAAGAGTACCAAAAGAGCTTTGATAGTGTAGATGACTTCGACTTCGCTGATCCCGAATCGATAGCTAACGAACAAAATCTATAAAACAGAGAGCCAAAGCAACCGGGTAAGCATTTTAAGCTTAGTAAGTCCAAGTAATGAAATCGGCTTTGACTACAGTATACATTCAATAGCTAACTAAGTCACTTTAACACATTCTCATATCTTATTCACACTCATCACATATAACAGTATCAACTTCTAAAGCCGAGTTCGTAGCGATCGAGATACTATTAAACGAATCGACTTTTCCAATGCACATGCAAACATACCTTATCGTTCGGGTTGGTCGAGCATATTTATTGAATTAGTTACAGCACAAAATGCTCACATTCAAACCCAAGTTTCTTCGGTATTTAACCGAATATAGCCGCAAACACATTTGCCTTCGGGTCTTAACCCGGACATATCAACTTGCATAATTGCCTTCGGGTCTTAGCCCGGATTATCATCTCGCATATTGCTTCGGTCATAGCCCGGATATATCAACTCGCATAATGCCTTCGGGTCTTAGCCCGGATATATCAACTCGCATAATTGCCTTCGGGTCTTAGCCCGGATATATCAACTCGCATAATTGCCTTCGGGTCTTAGCCCGGATATATTCCAATGCTCATGCACACATATATCAATAATCATAACACATCCATATCATTTCTTCGTTACTAAGGCTCAAACACAAAACATTTATTAACCTTTCAAATTTCGGCTCAGTAGCCACACACAAAGAGCATGATTTCAATTGGCTTTATAACATAGTCTCTAAGCACATTCGACTATCCGTCATAGTATGACTATTCATTTCAATATAATTCAAGTAGGGTCATTACTCGAAGACTTACCTCAAATGTCGTCGAACGACTTCAACGGCTATTCAATTACTTTTTCCTTCCCTTTATCGGATCTAGTTCCCCTTTGCTCTTGAGCTTAAGTTCAACAAAATTTAAAATAGTCATTAATCGACGATTCAAGTATTACTTTCAGAATAATATATATTGATCCGACTTTCACACACATAGATTATAGTAAGCTTTATAATAATCAATAAATAATTCATTGGCAAACTTCATTAATGTTTACAACAAAATCACATATTCACTACGAGCTGTTTTCCTGAGCAGTAGTTACTAAATTATTTATAACTAGAGCTACTAAACTCCAATTCACTTGTCGTTAATTTTCCCTGAATATAGACTCGTATATCTTCCATCCATAAAATTTTCAGAATTTTAGGCTTGGCCAATCAATACCAGATTTTTCTTAAAGTTTCCCCTGTTTCACTGTTTGACTATTCTGACCACTCTTCACTACGAATCCAATTTCTTATTTTACAGAATTCAAATGTGTTGTATTTGATCTCATTTGAAACTAGACTCATTAAGGAGTCTAAGCATATAAATTTTATCTTATAATCATTTTTTTACAATTTATAATGATTTTCTAAAAACAGAACAGGGAATCCAGCAGTCATTTTGACTCAGCCCCACAATACTTCAAATATCTCTAGATTGGCAACTCTTTTGTTTTTATAGTTTCTTTTGTAAGAAAATAGACCCTTCAAGCTTTAATGACATAATTCACTCAGCTTCTAATTCAACTCCTACAAATTATGACGATTTTCCAAATCACCTTACTGCTGCTGTCCCAAACAGATTATTACCAATCAAATACTAACATTAGCATTTCACCTTAATAGCTAGCTTACCAAGCCTTAATTTAACATATAATTCACACATATCACATTCAGCTATATATACATTTATCATATTTATCATTAACAAAATATGCTCATGTCAAATTTACTCCCAATCGCATCTCAAAATTCAGCAAGCTTAGAACACATTTAATAATTAAATTCGGTAGTTTAATCACTTTGCTAACTACTTATACATATAATTCAATTCAACATTATAAACCATTATCACTCATTTAGCCGATTATAGAGAATTAAACATAATATCTCTAGGATATACTCTACATGGCCGAATATACTACATTAATTTTCAACATTACCTATGTAATTACCTATAGGTTCTTATACCTTAAATTCACACATTTAGCCTTTTAATGCCTATTGATCATTCCTTTGGTCTTATCAAGAACCATTTAACATGCAAGGAAAATAATCATAGAGGAAGAAATTTACATTCTAAATAGACTCAATCTTTGACCGAATGTACAAGGCTCCTCTAAGCCACTCATCCAAAAATCTTTACCCCATTCTAGTCATTCCCCCATTGTTCCATACAACATGAAATAACCCCTAATTCCAACACTTAATCATTCGGCATATTGCTCAAATCACCATAAGAAATCTCAACTTTCTTGACATTACCAAGAGTACATCCACAATTTAACTTAGCATATTATAAAGCCAAATCAACAAATTCAAAGCTTACCTCCTAATAGCTAAAGATGAATGCCGAATTGCTCTAGGTAGGTTTTCCCTTCTTTTTCATCCTTGTTTCGGCTTGAGGGAGGTATGAGAAGAAGATGAACACCATCCTCCTTCTTCTCTTTTATTTAATTCCTTTTATTTCAATTATTAAATCATTTGTTAATACAAAATTATTTTAATTTTGAATTAGTGGAGCATATTCTTTCCTTGGCCGGCCACTATGTTTATCATGGGTAAATTGACATGCAAAACCACTCCTTTCAATGCATGTACTATTAGACCATTGTAAGATTAACCTCTCACTTTCCAACAAAGTTTCATATAAGTCCATATTAATAAATTCACATAAAGATGATCAAATTAATGCATGAAACTTTCACACATGCATTTACTCACATCATAAACACAGAATATAACTTTTAATTATTTATAAGACTCGGTTTCATGGTCCCGAAACCACTTTTCGACTAGGGTCAACTTTGGGCTGTCACAACTCTCCCCCACTTAAGAAATTTTCGTCCCCGAAAATCTTACCGGTAAATAGGTTTGGGTATCGTTCTTTCATCGAGCTCTCGGTCTCCCAAGTAGCTTCCTCGATCCCGTGTTTGAGCCATAACACCTTTACTAGCGGAACTCTTTTGTTTCGCAACTCCTTCACTTCACGAGCTAGGATACGCATCGGTTCTTCTTCATAGCTCATGTCGACTTGAATTTCAACCTCTGATGGGCTAATTATATGCGATGGATCAGATCGATAGCGTCGAAGCATCGAAACATGAAAGACGTCATGAATCTTTTCAAGCTCCGGGGGCAAAATCAATCTATACGCAACCGGACCAACTCGTTCGGAGATTTCGTACGGCCCAATGAATCTTGGGCTCAACTTGCCCTTACGGCCGAACCTGAGTATCTTTTTCCAAGGTGAAACCTTAAGGAACACTTTGTCTCCCACCTGATACTCGATGTCTTTTCGTTTCAAATCTGCGTACGACTTCTGACGATCCGTGGCTACCTTCAGACTTTCACGGATTACCTTTACTTTCTGTTCAGCATCTTTAATCAAATCAACTCCGAAAATTTTACTTTCACCGAGCTCGGTCCAAAACAATGGTGTACGGCATTTACGACCGTACAAAGCCTCGTAAGGTGCCATCTTAATACTTGATTGAAAACTATTGTTGTAAGCGAATTCAATCAAAGGTAAGTACCGTTCCATGAACTACTGAACTCGAGGATGCAACATCTCAACATATCCTCAAGTATCTGAATTATCCGCTCGGATTGACCATCGGTTTGGGGTGAAAAGCAGTGCTAAAATGCAGCTTGGTACCCAGAGCTTCTTGCAATTTCTTCCAAAATCGTGAGGTGAATCTCGGATCTCTATCCGACACGATAGAAACAGGTACCCGTGTAATCTCACAATTTGATAAACGTACAATTCAGCTAGTTTATCCAATGAAAAATCCGTACGTACGGGGATGAAATGAGCCAACTTAGTCAGTCTATCAACAACAACCCATATCGCATCCTTCTTACTTGCTGACAAGGGCAGTCCGGACACAAAGTCCATTGTGACTCGATCCCATTTCCACTCGGGTATCATGATCGGCTGGAGTAATCCTGAAGGCACTTGATGTTCCGCTTTCACTTGTTGACATATTAAACATCTCGAAACAAAGTCGGAGATGTCCCGTTTCATACCATGCCACCAAAATTGACGTTTCAAATCGTTGTACATTTTCGTACTCCCCGGGTGAATTGACATTCGGCTACAATGGGCTTCGTTCAGAATCATCGAAATGAGTTCCGAATTCCTTGGAACACACAAACGATTTCTGAACCTCAAACAATCATCATCATCAATTTGAAACTCCGATCCCTCGTTCGGAAAACACTTAGCCCGTTTTGCAACCAATTCATCATCGACTTTCTGAGCTTCACGAATTTGGTGAGTCAATAATGGTTTAGCTTTTAATTCAGCTACTAACACATTGTCTGGTAGAACAGACAAATGCACGTTCATCGCTCGTAAAGCAAACAATGACTTCCGGCTTAAGGCGTCCGCAACCACGTTAGCCTTTCCCGGGTGGTAATCAATGACAAGCTCGTAATCTTTCAACAACTCAAGCCAACGTCTTTGTCGCAGATTCAAGTCTCGTTGAGTCATCAAATATTTGAGACTTTTGTGGTCCGAAAATACATGGCACTTCTCACCAAACAGATAATGTCGCCATATTTTTAAAGCAAATACGATGGCAGCTAGTTCGAGATCATGGGTCGGATAATTCCTCTCGTGTGGCTTCAATTGTCTCGACGCATAGGCCACGACTCGACCTTCTTGCATCAATACGCAACCCAACCCAAGTAGGGATGCGTCACTATAAATGACAAACTCTTTACCTGATTCGGGTTGCACCAAAATTGGAGCTTCAGTCAAATGAGTTTTCAGTTGGTCGAAACTTTTCTGACATTTCTCCGTCCACTCGAACCTAACATCCTTTTGAAGTAGCTTCGTCATTGGTGTGGCTATCATCGAGAAACCCTTCACAAATCGTCGGTAATAACCGGCGAGCCCCAAAAAGCTCCGAACTTCAGTAACATTTCTCGGAGGTTTCCAGTCAAGTATGGCTGAAATTTTGTTCGGGTCAACTCGAATACCCGACGCGGATACCACATGACCCAAGAAGCTAACCTCTCTTAACCAGAACTCACACTTACTGAACTTAGCATATAACTGCTTATCCCGCAAAATTTGCAGCACTAGCCTCAGATGCTCAGCATGTTCGGTCTCATCTCTTGAATAGACCAAAATGTCATCAATGAACACAACTACGAACCGATCCAAATACGGTCTGAAGATCCGATTCATCAAATCCATAAATACTGCAGGGGCATTAGTGAGCCCAAACGGCATCACTAAGAATTCGTAGTGACCATATCTCGTTCTGAAGGCAGTTTTAGGAATATCGGAATCTCGAATTCGTAACTGATAATAGCCCGATCTCAAATCTATTTTTGAGAACACTGAGGCTTCCTTCAGTTGGTCGAACAAATCATCGATGCGCGGCAACGGATATTTGTTCTTTATCGTCACTTTATTCAGCTGACGATAGTCAATGCACAACCTCATGGTTCCGTCCTTCTTTTTCACGAACAATACTGGTGCACCCCAAGGTGAGAAACTTGGTCGAGCGAAACCTCTATCCGTCAGTTCTTGCAACTGAGCTTTCAACTCCTTTAACTCGGTTGGTGCCATACGATACGGAGCTATCGAAATCGGCGTAGTCCCAGGTACAAGCTCAATACCAAACTCTACCTCCCGAACAGGTGGTAAACCCGGTAATTCTTCCGGAAAAACATCCGGGTATTCACAAACCACCGGCACAGATTCGGGTTTCTTTTCTAATTCTTTGTCACCAAGTACATACGCAAGGTATGCTTCGCACCCTTTTCTTACATATTTCTGTGCCAACATTGCTGATATTACAGCTGGCATCCCCTCCAAGTCCGCAGACTCAATTTGGATTACTTCGTTATTTGCGCACCTCAAATCAATAGTCTTGCTCTTGCAATTCACAACCGCATCATGCGCGGTCAACCAATCCAAACCAAGGATAACATCAAATTCATCAAACGGCAAAAGCATCAAGTCCGCCGGAAAACAGGAACCTCGAATTTCCAGGGGACATTTCTTACACACTTTGTCGACAAGCACGTAACGACCCAAGGGATTTGACACCTGAATTACGAACTCAGTAGACTCAATAGGTAAAGTCTTACTGGATGCTAAGGTTTCACATATGTAAGAATGAGTAGAACCGGGGTCAATCAAAGCAATTACATTAGTATCAAAGAGAGTGAATGTACCGGTAATAACATCAGGCGAAGAAGCATCCTCGCGGGGACGTATAGCATATGCTCTAGCAGGTGCACGAGCCTCGGATCTGGTCGTAGCATCTCTAGATCCTCTCTGACCACCACTAGCATTGCCCATATTTCTAGATGGTCTACCTCGAGCAGTGGTAGCACCCGGTTTCCCACTCTGATTTACATTCTGTTCAGACAGCCTCGGGCAATCTTTAATGAAGTGGTCCACTGATCCGCACTTGTAACAGGAGCGGTCATGGAATCTACAACTCCCCAAATGCCATTTACCGCAATGTCGACATTCCGTTCGGCCTCGACGTTCATTCCCAACACTGGCGACCGAAGTGCCTCGTGTACCCACAGGGGTCGATCACGATCTGGTCTAAAAGGCCCGAAGTGCCTCTAGACCGGCCCACATCATCTCGAAATTTCTTCGATGCCTGTTGAAGAGACTTTCCCGAGGATCTTTTACGAAACTCCCCAGTTCCCACATCAACTTTTTGTTTTTCCTTTCTAAGCTCTTCGGCTTTACAAGCTCGCTCGACAAGTACTACGAACTCTCGTATTTCAAGAATGCCAACGAACATTTTTATATCTTCATTCAGCCCATCTTCGAAGCGTTTACACATGACAGCCTCGGACGAAACACATTCCCGAGCGTATCTACTAAGTCTAACAAATTTTCGCTCGTAATCAGTAACTGACATAGAACCTTGCTTAAGCTCAAGAAATTCCTTCCGTTTTTGATCAACAAATCTCTGACTGATATACTTTTTCCGAAACTCAGTTTGGAAAAACTCCCAAGTTACTTGCTCCCGGGGCACAACAGAAGTCAGAGTACTCCACCAATAGTAGGCAGAATCACGTAGCAAGGAGATAGCACACTTTAGGCATTCATCGGGTGTACAAGATAGCTCATCGAGTACCCGGATAGTGTTGTCCAACCAAAATTCAGCTTGCTCGGCATCGTCGCTATCCGTAGCTTTAAATTCAGTAGCCCCATGTTTTCGGATTCGGTCAACTGGGGGCTTATTTGACCTTATTTGGTCAGTTACCGGAGGTATTGTAGGTGCGGGGGTGGTGTTTGTCGGGAATGGAGGTTGTGGAACAGCCGTATTAGTTCGAATGTATTGGTTGAACCAATCATTCATCACGCTATAGAAAGCTTGTCTAGCTTCATCATTCGGGTTACTAGCATTAGGTTGAGAGTCCACCGGCGCTGTCCCTTGTGCGGGAGCAGGCGCTACACTCTCAAGATCATCAGCTACCGCTCGGTCGGGATTGGGATCCATTACTATAAATAAACACATTTGCAAATGTCAGAAATCACCACACTATCAATTAATCACATAAAATGGCATGTATAGCTAGACCCCAACACATTACGGTAGTCCTAGAATCGACTAAACCGTAGCTCTGATACCAATCAAATGTAACACCCCGAACCCGAGACCGTCACCGGAGTCGAACACGAGGTGTTGACAGACTTTTAAAAATTTTTCCAGACACTGCCCAGTCTAAGTACTAGTCGCTTCAAAAATCATATCTTGAGTTTCACAACTCGAAAATCAGTTTTGTGATTTTTCCCTGAAACTAGACTCATGTCCCCACCTATGTATTTTTTTCTAGAATTTTTGGTCGGGCCAATTAGTACAGTTTATTAGTCAAAGTCTCCCATGTTACAGGGGTCGACTACACTGACCTTTTCCCATTACGACTTGGATATCTCTCTGCACAGAGCTTCAATACTGATGCCGTTTGTTTCTATGGGAACTAGACTCAGAGAGGAATCCATACATATATGGTATGACCCCTAATTATCTCTGGTCAATTTATAGTGAATTTCCAAAGGCGGAACAGGGAATCCAGAAACTGTTCTGGCCCTGTTCCACAAGAACCCGAATATCTCTTACTGTACTGTTCATATGATTGTTTCGTTACTTCCATATGAAAGTAGGTTCATCAAGGTTCGATTACATAATTTATTCACTATTTAGTTCCACTCCTACGAATTTTTGTGATTTTTCAAATCTACACCACTGTTGCTGTCAGCATCTGTTTTCAAGGTAAACTTTACCTATTTTGTGGTTACCATGGACCAACTAGGGTTTTGCCATACATAGGTCCACATGTGATCATATTTAGCCATTCCAATGGCTGATCATTAGCCCAACACTTCCATTCCAAACCATATTCACATCGTGAAACCATATATACATACATAAACACAAATGGTCTAATGCCATACTCCACTTCTACGAGCCATTTTCGCATGGCTTTACACACATACATCACAAAAAGTACTTAAACAACAGGGGGTAGTCCTATACATGCCATATCCAGAGTTCAACTAAAAGAGTACCAAAAGAGCTTTGATAGTGTAGATGACTTCGACTTCGCTGATCCCGAATCCGATAGCTAACGAACAAAATCTATAAAACAGAGGTATCAACCTTTCTAAAAGCCGAAAGTTCGTTAGCCGATCGCACGGATACTATTTAAAACGAATCGACTTTTCCAATGCACATGCAAACATACCTTATCGTTCGGGTTGGTCGAGCATATTTATTGAATTAGTTACAGCACAAAACGCTCACATTCAAACCCAAGTTTCTTCGGTATTTAACCGAATATAGCCGCAAACACATTTGCCTTCGGGTCTTAACCCGGACATATCAACTTGCATAATTGCCTTCGGGTCTTAGCCCGGATATATCATCTCGCATAATTGCCTTCGGGTCATAGCCCGGATATATCAACTCGCATAATTGCCTTCGGGTCTTAGCCCGGATATATCAACTCGCATAATTGCCTTCGGGTCTTAGCCCGGATATATCAACTCGCATAATTGCCTTCGGGTCTTAGCCCGGATATATCAACTCGCATAATTGCCTTCGGGTCTTAGCCCGGATATATTCCAATGCTCATGCACACATATATCAATAATCATAACACATCCATATCATTTCTTCGTTACTAAGGCTCAAACACAAAACATTTATTAAACCTTTCAAATTTCGGCTCAGTAGCCACACACAAAGAGCATGATTTCAATTGGCTTTATAACATAGTCTCTAAGCACATTCGACTATCCGTCATAGTATGACTATTCATTTCAATATAATTCAAGTAGGATCATTACTCGAAGACTTACCTCAAATGTCGTCGAACGACTTCAACGGCTATTCAATTACTTTTTCCTTCCCTTTATCGGATCTAGTTCCCCTTTGCTCTTGAGCTTAAGTTCAACAAAATTTAAAATAGTCATTAATCGACTATTCAAGTATTACTTTCAGAATAATATATATATTGATCCGACTTTCACACACATAGATTATAGTAAGCTTTATAATAATCAATAAATAATTCATTGGCAAACTTTCATTAATGTTTACAACAAAATCACATATTCACTACGAGCTGTTTTCCTGAGCAGTAGTTACTAAATTATTTATAACTGGAGCTACTAAACTCCAATTCACTTGCCGTTAATTTTCCCTGAATATAGACTCGTATATCTTCCATCCATAAAATTTTCAGAATTTTAGGCTTGGCCAATCAATACCAGATTTTTCTTAAAGTTTCCCCTGTTTCACTGTTTGACTATTCTGACCACTCTTCACTACGAATCCAATTTCTCATTTTACAGAATTCAAAATGTGTTGTATTTGATCTCATTTGAAACTAGACTCATTAAGGAGTCTAAGCATATAAATTTTATCTTATAATCATTTTTGTACAATTTATAATGATTTTCTAAAAACAGAACAGGGAATCCAGCAGTCATTTTGACTCAGCCCCACAATACTTCAAATATCTCTAGATCGGTAACTCTTTTGTTTTTATAGTTTCTTTTGTAAGAAAATAGACCCTTCAAGCTTTAATGACATAATTCACTCAGCTTCTAATTCAACTCCTACAAATTATGGCGATTTTCCAAAATCACCTTACTGCTGCTGTCCCCAAACAGATTATTACCAAATCAAATACTAACATTAGCATTTCACCTTAATAGCTAGCTTACCAAGCCTTAATTTAACATATAATTCACACATATCACATTCAGCTATATATACATTTATCATATTTATCATTAACAAAATATGCTCATGTCAAATTTACTCCCAATCGCATCTCAAAATTCAGCAAGCTTAGAACACATTTAATAATTAAATTCGGTAGTTTAATCACTTTGCTAACTACTTATACATATAATTCAATTCAACATTATAAACCATTATCACTCATTTAGCCGATTATAGAGAATTAAACATAATATCTCTAGGATATACTCTACATGGCCGAATATACTACATTAATTTTCAACATTACCTATGTAATTACCTATAGGTTCTTATACCTTAAATTCACACATTTAGCCTTTTAATGCCTATTGATCATTCCTTTGGTCTTATCAAGAACCATTTAACATGCAAGGAAAATAATCATAGAGGAAGAAATTTACATTCTAAATAGACTCAATCTTTGACCGAATGTACAAGGCTCCTCTAAGCCACTCATCCAAAAATCTTTACCCCATTCTAGTCATTCCCCCATTGTTCCATACAACATGAAATAACCCCTAATTCCAACACTTAATCATTCGGCATATTGCTCAAATCACCATAAGAAATCTCAACTTTCTTGACATTACCAAGAGTGCATCCACAATTTAACTTAGCATATTATAAAGCCAAATCAACAAATTCAAAGCTTACCTCCTAATAGCTAAAGATGAATGCCGAATTGCTCTAGGTAGGTTTTCCCTTCTTTTTCATCCTTGTTTCGGCTTGAGGGAGGTATGAGAAGAAGATGAACACCATCCTCCTTCTTCTCTTTTATTTAATTCCTTTTATTTCAATTATTAAATCATTTGTTAATACAAAATTATTTGAATTTTGAATTAGTGGAGCATATTCTTTCCTTGGCCGGCCACTATGTTTATCATGGGTAAATTGACATGCAAAACCACTCCTTTCAATGCATGTACTATTAGACCATTGTAAGATTAACCTCTCACTTTCCAACAAAGTTTCATATAAGTCCATATTAATAAATTCACATAAAGATGATCAAATTAATGCATGAAACTTTCACACATGCATTTACTCACATCATAAACACAGAATATAACTTTTAATTATTTATAAGACTCGGTTTCGTGGTCCCGAAACCACTTTTCGACTAGGGTCAACTTTGGGCTGTCACACATTATGATAGCTAGTGTAAGACCATGTCTGGGACATGGCATCGGCGTTGAGGTGAGGGCTAGTGTAAGACATGTCTGGGACATGCATCAGCCACATTATGAGTGCTAGTGTAAGACATGTCAGGGACATGCATCAGCACGTATATACGAGAGCTAGTGTAAGACCATGTCTGGGACATGGCATCGGCCTCGAAGATGATAGCCAGTGTAAGACCATGTCTAGAACATGGCGTCGGTAACTTATCCCATGTTCGAGGCTTATAGAATATCCGGTAGTGTTTCGAAAGGTTCAACGTTAAAGGTTACAAAAAAGAGTTAATAAAGAAAGTATAATAATATTGTGAGTGGTGCAGGTGCCTATTTTGGTATGAATGAGAAATGATTCGGTCTATGATGCATCTATGGTAAGGTTGCAAGTAAGTAAGCCAGGTTTATGAGAATGACTTTGTAATGACCTTGTGGTTATAGGTCTATGCTCATGATGTATTTAGTATTTGGTGAGCAATAATTGTTAAGGAGTAAATTAGCCTGGATAGTTGTGGGCTACTGCAGTGGTGTAACTTTGAAAATACACCAAAAATAGTAGAAAGTGAATTAGAGGCTGAATAAAATATGAAGTTAAAGCCTATTGAGTCTAGTTTCTTACAAAAGAAACCGTGTAAGCAAAAGAACTTCCTATAATGAGATATTTGAAGTTGTGTGAGACAGAGTTAGTATGACTTCTAAAATCCCCTATTTTGATTTGAGAAAATCATTATAAATTGTACAAAAATATTTATGAGTTATAACTTATATTTTTATAATATTTAATGAGTCTATTTTGAAGAGAAATAGACGAGAACATTGTTCGAGTCCTGTGCTATGAGATAATTGAACTTTAGTGTAGAAGGGTCAGAACTGTCATACAGTGAATCAGGGGTAACTTTGAGAAATAAACTGTACTAATTGGATAAGTAAAAAGTTCTGGAAATTTTATAGTAGAAAGGTAAATGAGTCTAGTTTCAGGAAAAATTAATGGAACTTAATTTGGAGTTTCGTAGCTCCAGATATAAATATTTTATTGACTATTGTTCAAGAAGATAGCTTATTTGAACTTGAGAATATGTTGGGAGCATTGATAAAATTTGAGTTGCTTATTATTTTCTTATGAACTTACTAAGCGTAAAGCTTACTCCCCCTTCCTTTCCCATGTTCTTTAGGGTTGCCAGGTTTGCTCGGGTTGGAGTTTGTCAGAGATATTATCACACTGTCAAGCTAACGCTATTGGTATATTAATTTCAAGTACTTTGAGTCTATGACATGTATAGGAGTTTAAATATTAGAGTATGTGATATGGCTTTAACCATATGTGCTGGCCTATTTTGATTATCGGGTTGTAAATCCATTTTAATTATGCATGCATGTGCTATGGTATTACGTGATGAGTTTATAATAATTATAGCATGAATGTGGTAAAGATGTGAGTAAAATCTATGATATCTATTGCATGTAAAATTGCCATAGTCATGACATGTTAGGAATGTTTAAGTACCTAATTTTGCCATGTTGTATGTTATTGTATAAGTATGCGTGCATGTGTTGTGAGTGTGACAAAATGGCTTGGAAAATAGCCTTGTATTTGTCCACATGGGTAGGCACACGGACGTGTGTCATGGTCGTGTTTTAAAGTTAGTGTTGTACACGGGCTAAAGGCACGGGCGTGTCCCAAACTACACGGGCGTGTGTGACCATACGGTCTATATTCACACGGGCGTGTGGAGCCTTAAAGCATGAATTTTCCAAGTTTTTCTTAAGTTCTCGGTTTAGTCCCAAACCGTCTCTAATGTATGTTTTGGGTCTCGTAAGCTCGTTTAAGGGACAAAATGTTTGTGAAACGAAAAGTTTTAAATTGATCAAAATTTTATGGCCCGATTTTATATAGTTGATTGAGTTTAAGTCAGGTAACACCTCGAACCCTGTCTCGGCGTCGGATACGGGCGAGGGGTGTTGCATTTAGTGGTATCAGAGCCAGGTTTAGTCGGTTCTCGGACTAACCTAGCGTAAGAGAGTCTAGCTATACATGCCATAGTATTTCTTGTGAAGTGTGATATCTCCCGGCCCTAACAGAACCGTTGGTTAAGACAGGAATGAGTTCCAACTAAGCAAATCTTGATAGAGATAAGAGTAAAGTTGAGATTATTGAATCATGCTTGTGATATGCTGAAAATGGGAAAGGTATGAAAAGAAATTCATGATTTTTTTTACATGAACTAGTATTCATTATGTGATACTCTTGAGTTAAAGAATGTGAAATAGTGGAGTAAAACAAAGTTAAGTTGTGAAAAGCTCTTTTATGCATGTTAGTATTCATACGATGTTAAATTTCCAACTTGATTGGCCAAGTGTTTATGAAAAGAAAGAAAATTTACTCGAAATGACAAAATGTGTGTATGAGTGCTTCTATTGAATGATGTGTAGTTAGTATGTACATGTGATTGACATTTATGTTTAAATCTCTGAATTAAAGATGTCATAAATGTTATAATAGCATTAGAGCTGAAATGAAAGATCAAATTGAGTAGAACCCTGGAATTAAGTACGATCATAAATTGACGGACAAGACCATAGTTGGACTATGGCATTAATTGAAGATCATAAATTGACGGATAATACCATAGTTGGACTATGGCATCAATTGAATGATGTACTCAAAACTGTAAAACATTCTCTAATTTGGTAAATGTTGGTAAGTAAAATAAGGCTAAATGTTGAAGCTTGATTAGACATTAATGATGAATCGAGTAAAAGAAATGAAAATTTATATTGTGATAAGTTCACTGATGTTTGGCTAGTATTCATATGAAATAAAGTTGCATGCGTTACTAAGATATGTGAGAGTGTGTTCATAACAAGTTGGAAACTTGAAATGTTTGAATTGATGTGCATGATATTATGTTGTTGTTAAATGTGTATATGTGTGAGAGTCGAAAGTTTAGAGGCTTTACAATCTTCGCCCCTTACCAGAATAGAGTTATACGATAAGATTCTCGAGAGATATGTTGTATAAGCTTGCAAAAGTGAAACTAAAGAGTACAATAATGGAATAGTATGGGACTAGTGAAGACAGAATTAGTTAGAGGAATAATGTCAGACTTGCACAGATGTCTGAGAATGACATAATCAATTAAATAAAAGTTATGGCTATATTTTTTTCTGAGTATTCTATGTTTTCCTCTATTCTGAGGAATATGTATGATTATCCCTTTCGAGTGGGAATTCTATTGTATGAGGATGCTAGTGACTGTGATATTAGATGAAAAGCTCTATGGGTCCAGTTAGTTATGATCGGCATCTCTATCTCTTCAGATTTCTATTTTGATATATTGGGATGAAGTTGATAGTAGAAATCTATATCAGATTATTTTGATGTTCAATTGATTATGGTTTATATATGCAGGAATTATATTATCTCTGTTATGAGGAATTCTAGAGCGTACAGATAGTAGTTTCCTTCTAGTTTTTCTCTGAGGGATTTTTCGGATCATCTTTATTGTTTTCTTCTGGATTATATTCTCGGATTTCTGGTATAGTCTTATATCTTGGAATTTCTTATATTGGTTTTTCTCTCATTCTTGTTTCAAGAATTATCGAGCTTGGCTTATCTTTATGAGTAATCTTTGACTTGTGATATTAGAATCTGTTATGATTATGCTTCTAGCTCGACTATAGAAGTGCGGGGATTTAATGTCGAGATTTATTTAAAATTCTTGGGGTACAGAATGGTTATTCTGCAAAAGTAAATCTGGGTCATGTGTATTAAGTTTATTCTCTGGTTCGGGAATAATGTTGTGCAATTACAGGTAAGTAAACGTGCAGTCTAAAATGAAGAAATTGTATTCCTAAAAATATGATACAGAAACGTATTAGTTGGATTTCTCTCATTCGAGAGATGTTGTATAAGTAAAGTTGTCTTGCTTAATAAAGAGACCACGCCTATGAAGTTGGAATCATTGGATTCATGTTAGTAAAGTTTCTAAACAGTTGATGACCAGAGTATAGAAATATGGCTATAAGTGATAGATTAAACAAGTACAGTATGATTCGACTTTTAATTTGGAATTGCAGGGAGGATTTGATTTCTAGTTTCTATTACTATTATTTCAGAGTAAGATTTCAGTACTGAGAAACTCTGGGTATACAGAGAATTGAGTACAAAATTCACAGCAGTATCTTGTCTATTCGTCCAAGGGATGTTGAATTGTCTATAGGGTAAAGCCGAATATCAAATGTATTCGAGATTATTATTGTCAGTGATGACAGTGGGAAGAAAATGAGAAAGGACAATTATGAATTTCGTATCGGGATATCTCTCATTCCCGGGAAAAAGGAGGGATGTAAGTTGAATTGTGATAGATTGATGATGGAAGTCCGCATGATTGTTTTAGTCTGTACAGATATATTATTCGACAGATGTGACTGAGTTGCATGTTTCTGAGTTTGTAGTTCCAAGAATGTCAGTCTCTAGTGTTTCAAATTGAGCTCCAAGGTTTATACCTCAATTATGGAAAAGCTATAGGAAATCTTGAGTATGAGACTGAGTTGAACTGTAAGTTGTGAGGAAAAGGTGAAAGTGACTCGTGAAAGTGAAAGCAACTTCTTCTAGTAAGACTTTCGGGGACGAAAATCCCTAAAGGGGGAAGAAATGTAATAGCCCGATTTTGGGCCTAGTCGGAACAGCGATTTCGGAACCACTATTCTGAGGCTGGATAAAATTATTTTAATGTTAATTTATGTGTTATAATGTGATTTTATAAGTGCATGTTATTTTTGGTATATTAATTTTAGCGATTTCTAGTCCAATTTCGAAAAAGGACTAAATCGCGTAAAAAGTAAAAGTTGTGTTTTAATACCTAAAGGTGTTAAATTGCCTTGTATCTTAAATTGGGGGTTTTAAATGTGAAATTAGGCCATTTAAAGAGTGATGGCCGGCCATGAGACAAGGAATTAAATGGTCAAACATGTTAGGTAAGTGTTGGGTGACTTATTTGACAAATAAGTAAAAAAAATAAAGAAATAAAATATCATCTTTTCGTCATCTTCTTTCCACCGATTTTTCCAGCCAAGAAAAGGGTTTAGAAGCTGGAAAATTTCAGTAAAGAAACTCCCATCCTAGTAAGTGATTTTTAATGTCTTTCTTGATGATTTTTACATTTTTGGAACCCCTAAAACATAAGCTTTCAAAAGAGGGGACTATTTTGCAAAACTATTAAGAGTCTAGGGTTTTTCCATGAAAGCATATGTGTTATTTGCTGAGTTTTTATGGAAGAATATGAGTCTTGGTAGTGTTATAAATAACTTTTATAAAAGAAGTTTGCATGAAAACACCTAAAATGGGTATTTTGCAAAGTTGTAAAACAAGTTGTAAATGTGTGAAATAGTTGAAATTATGAGTTGCTATAGTTATGAAAATGATTCATCTAGGCTTAAGGAGAAAATAAATGTGGTAAAAATCATTTTACGAGTCTAGGGGCAATTTGGTGAATATCTTTTTCATTAAAACCTTTTAAATAATGATAACTAATTGATTGCACATAAAATAATTTAATAAAATTCACCACAAGATTAATATATAATCAAATTAAATAAAAGATTTATATATAAAAAAGTGTTAAGAAAATAAAAAAAATTAATTAAGCCTCTATATTAAATTCTCACATTAGTGAGCTCACTTCGTTAACCAAAATAATCAATTAAGCTCATTCGTTAGCAGTCTCTGTTATTGACCATGATAACTATTAAAATAAATTTGTGCACAAATCAAATAGTGACATGTGACAACTTTTAGTTTAATCTAATATTTTGTTTAACATATGGCTCTGATACCAGATAGTCCTGAGGACTTGAGGATCATGTGGACAGAAGTAGATGGAAACAACTAAATTTTAAATTTTAAATTTTAAAAACCTAAATTTGATAAACTTACACTTTGGAGAAACAAACTTTTGATTTCTGTATTAAGTATTTGAAGTTCTGCCTTTCTTTACAAAATTAGAGTATTTTATAGAGGGCTCTTATCTTTTTACAAACTTTTTTCTCGGGAAAAATTTTCCCTTACATTATTACAACTATTCCTTTTTCAGACTATTACTTTTGCAAAGAATATATTCTCTTATTAGAATTTTTAAGTAGAGAATTTTTACTATTGGTATCTATCTTTTTATCTACAAAGAGCTTTTTCTTTGTGCAAGGAATCTTACTATTGTTTTTTTGTCTTTGTCTTGCAGTGAGTTTCTTTTTCCTTTGTGCAAAGAATGTCATTGTTGATTCTTCTGTCCTTATCTTGTAGGGAATTTTTTCTTTTTTTGAAGGAAATTTTTCGTGTTCTCCTTCTGGCTTTTTTCTTATAGGAAATTTCTTCTATTTTTCAAGGAATTTGTCCTATTGCAGGAAATTTCTCATTTATTTATTTATGTTTTTTCTTTTTTGGTGATTGTAATAGAGGTTGTAACGTCTACAAGATCCATCGTTTTGATTCAAAACATCAAAGATTTCTTATCTTCTTCACCTTCTGATTCAAAATCCATTGAGCTAAGCATTTTAGCCATGAGTTTCTTGTATTCCTTATTTGTTTTGGTTTGAGCTAACACTGCATTGACATTTGATATTGCTTGAAGGAATTCTACCGTAGTTTGATTTATAATAGTAGACTTACACAATCTTGGGTTCTTATTTTAAAAAAATCATTTAAATATTTGGAGCCATATTTTTTATCATTAAATTTTTCTAGCAATTTTGTCTTTAAAATTTCAAACTAATAATGGGATTTCCATGTAAGAATCTTGTTCATATGAATAACTCTAGGAAACAATCTAGAAGATGCATAATATTGAGAGAAAAATGAATGCTTTTTTGTAAATGTGTTTTTGATCAGGTTTGGGTTGGAACCTGTCAAAAAATTTGGGCCATAGGTCTTGGTTTTTGCTGGAAGGATCTCAAAGGAGGATGGTCTATACCAGTTCCACCATTGTTGGAACTGGTTGGGAAATTTAAACTAGGTGCCATATTTGAAATATATGAGTCATGGATGTTTAGTATGCTGATTATTGATAAGGAAAGCATTGTACTAGGTTGTTTGGTAGTCCCGATATGTAAAATATAGAAAATTGTCTATTTTAGTAGTAAAGTTGGTTGGGAATTTCTTTGGAGAATTTGGGTTCTGACCCCAATCTCTTGGTCGAAGAATTTTAATAATTCAAACCATAGAATGCGTAATAAAAGTTGGATCTTTTGAGTCAGTATTTTTCATAATATTGATGCGGCTTTTATCAATCTAATGGCTTAAAATGCCATCCTTTGTAAAGTTCTTTAATAAGAATATGTGGAGGTTTTTTAGAGAATTCTTCTTTTATAATAAAGAATTTTTTTCAAATTTATTTGGGAAATATTGGGAAGATTTTTGGGCAACAGTTTGCAAGTATACTACTTCTTTTGGGAAAACTTCTTGTAAAGATGTTTCTTTTAAAATATTTTTGAGTGATTTGGGTTTGTGTAAAATGATCTCTCTATTTTTTGAAACCTTTATTGCTTCATCAGCAATTTGCGTGAGAGGAGTTTCCTCTTTTGATTGGGCAAAAGCCAATGCTAATTTTGGGGCTGAGAGAAGGACTCAATCCATTTTTTGATTTGAGAACTAACTTCATTTGAGTCTTGTGCATCTTGGAGAGTGATTTGCTAGAATTCGTTAAGGCAAATTAGAGTCTTTTCGACACTTAATGATTGGTTTCTAGTACTTTTCATGTTTTTACTTCGTTTTCGATTTTTATTACTTTATGTTTAAATTATACAAAATAGGCATTTTTACACAATTTTCAACCATCTGACGACCTAAGGGCCTACACGGGCCTAAGGATGAACTAACAAGTTACTTGAGGTGCAGAACACTGATTTCAGGCTTAGAATGCGAAGGGCAACGGTAGTGTCATGACTTTGGGATGTAGTGTTGCAACACTGGACATTGGAGCTAATGATTTCAGCCTCGAAATGCAATGTCTCGACATCAATCTTGTGGTGTCACGACACCAAGTGACAAACATGTGCAAAATGAATCAGGGGCAAATTGTTCTACTCAGTGTATTTGTATTAGTATTAAGCTATTAATCTAACCTAACTAGGTCAGACAATTTTGTTTATAAATAATAGTGTTTAACTTCATTTCAGAAGCCTTGGCCAAGTGAGCCATTTAGTTAGTTTTAGGATTTTTGTTTTATTTAAGTTTAGTCCTAAAACAATTTTTGTTCTTGTTTAACTTCAATTTGAATTTGATCCAAGATTTCAATTTAATAGTTTTTATTAATTTATTTTTAGTTTCCAATTGTAATCATAGTTACCTTCGCAACTGTTAAAGGAAATCCGGCTTTTGCACGCAAATCAATATCAAAATAGACTTATTTTCTTATTTCCTTTTATTTAATTTACTGCTTTGTATATTAACCATGAATTTAGGGATAATTGCATCTATATCCATGAGTGAATTTCCCTAAGGAGATTAATGAACAAATATGTGACTAATTCATGGATGAATTAGGCTTTAAATCTAAGTAGTTGGTTTAAATTATGTCGATTAAACCTTAGGAAGTGACAACTGTGATATCCCGAATTAGAGCCTAATCGGAATAGCGGCTTTGGGACCACAAATTTGAGATAGAAATAATTATTTTATGATTATTTTGAGGTCTATGATATGATTGCATGATTGTGTGAAAATTTCGTGAAGAAATCCTATGCATAAAGTGCTTAATTTAAAGTTAGGGACTAAATTGAATAAGTTACAAAATTTGCATTCTAGAAGTTTATAGTATGAAATTGCTTTGAAATATTAATTAGGAGGTCTTAAATAGCAATTTGAAAAATTTCTAAGTTTACGGACAAAAATTGGACATGAATGGAATTTTTGAAAGTTTAATAAGGAAGGGCATTTTGGTCATTTTGATATTAAATGAAATAAAATGGGAAAAATAACACAAAAATGATCATCTTCTCCATAAGTTGCTGCCAAATTTTTCTCTCCACCATAGCTAGGGTTTCAACACTTTTAAGCCTTGATTGTAAGTGATTTTTATGCCCGTTTTTAATGTTCTTAACATTTTTGAAATCCTCGTAGCTCGGTTTACCTGTTTCTACCAATATTTTGAGCTAGGGTTTATATTTAAAAATTTACCCATGAATGATATGCATGAATTTTGATGTTTTATGGTAGAATATGAAGCTTGAGATTGTGTTAAACAACTTCTGCTAAGTGATTTTACGTAAAAACGACTAAAATGACATAATCGGTAAAAATACCTAATGTTCATAAGTACATGTTAGAGTGAGAATTGGATGTTGCTGTACAAGGGAAAAATGATCAGCATATCATAAAACATAAGAAAATAGGATGAAGTTTAATTTACGAGATTTGAGGCAAAAGTGTAAATATGTGAAAGTTTAGGGGGCAAAATTGTAATTTTGCCAAAATATGATTTTCGGTTGATTTGAATAATATGAGTCCTAATTAGGCTATATTTGATAGAGTAAGGAAAATCAAAATTCGGGCTAAAATCGGCAAAATACCAAGTTGTGGACAAAATGGTAAAAATGACCATTTTCGCATACGAGGTAAGTTCAAATGTAAATATTGTAATATTACCGTTATTTTAAATCATTTAATGCTATTTATACGATATTATGATTGTTATCATGCAATTCTATGCTTTGTGGTCATTGTTGGACAACATGCAAAAATTTTATGAATTATGTGAAAAATGTGAAAGACTACCGAAGTATCGTCATGGGTATTCCAAGGAGAATGGTAAAGGAGTACGAACGAGGAAAGTCCCATTGAACCTTAGGAATTGATTCGAATATTTGGGCATCCGAACTCGTTGAGTTGAGTCTGAGTTCACTTATGGATACGAACGTCCGAACTCGTTGAGTTGAGTCCAAGTTCGTGAGATGTAACTAGGCATCCGAGCTCGTTGAGTTGAGTCTGAGTTCACTTATGGATGCGAACGCCCGAGCTCGTTGAGTTGAGTCCGAGTTCGCTTATGGGCGGGTTACATGGTAGGTTGGCTACATATGTGGCACTTATGTGCAAACTTTCCATGTATCCGAGTTATATTCCGATGTATTCAACGGGTAAAATTCTAGTGAAATGGAAGAATATTCAAGATGCACGTGAAGTATTGGTAAGTATTGTGGAATGGGAACTTTGGACAGGTATGTGCTTAACCCTCGGGTTGAGACTTGATACGACAACAATAATATAGTAAGACGATGAATGATGAATAGAAATGTGATATATGTTTTGGTGATATTATGCTAATGTTGGTTGGTATAATTGCCTTGTTAAGTTATTTGTTATTTGCATGTGAACTTACTAAGCATTTATGCTTACTCCTTCCCTTCTATTCCTTGTAGTTTTGACAAGCCGGTTTGGAGATTAGGACGATCGGAGGCACGCTCACACTATCAACGGACCATCTCGGTATGGTGGCTTGCATATTTTGGGAATATGGCATGTATAGCATTATAATCCTTTTGTGTATATAATCTTATGATATAGCTCATTGATGGCATGGAAATGTTTGAAAATGATTAGCTATTGGAGTGAATAATCGAGATTATATTTGATAACACGTATGCTTTATGTGCTAACTAACCTATGGAAATCCATAAAATGGTGAAATTGGTTATAAAACAGAATCCCACAGCAGCAGTGATGTGAGTTTGAAAAATCACTAAAAATGGTAGAGATAGAATTAGATGATGAATAAAATATGAAATTGAATCTTAATGAATCTATTTTCATTTGGAAGAAACAAAATAGGTAAAAGAGTTCTATTTTATGAGATATTTATGTTTTGGTGAAATAGGATCAGAGCAATTTCTGAATTTCCTGTTATGGATTTATAAATTCACCATAATTTGTGTAAAAAAAATTAGGACTCACAGTTTATATGTATGGATTCATTATTGAGTATATTTTTATGTGAAACAAACAGAATAGTCATTGGATTTCTGTCCAGAAAGAAATTTGATTTGTAGTGCACAGGGGTCAGAGTAGTCGAACCCTAAAATAGGGGTGAATTTAACTAAAAAACTTTACTAATTTTCCAGACAAAAAATTCTAGAAAAAAATTAGTAGATAGATATATGTGTCTAGTTTCAGAAAAAATTTACGGATCTTAATTTTGAGTTTCGGGACTCAAGATATGAATTTTTAAGCGACTGTGATGCTGTTAGCCAGCTTGTCTAGAAATTTTAAAAATAAATTGTCTGAGCTGTTTAATTAATGAATTAAGTTCGTTAGCACCTCGTGCTTGTCTCCGGAAATGGTCTTAGGTACGTTGGTATTACATTTGGTGGTATCAGAGCTATGGTTTAGTCGGTTCTCGGACTAACCTAGCATGTGTAAGAGTCTAGCTATACATGCCACGGATCCGTGATAGTGTGATGCTTCTCGACGCGTATGAGCACCGTCTTGTTTAGACAGAGGTACTCTCCAACCGAGCTGCATTGACCATGTTCAATGTGATGTGAAGGTGTTTGAATAAAATTACGATTATGATGAGTCTCGATTCAGAAAAGTATGAATAAAAGTTTATGATATATATATGTGTGATAACACGTGAGATGAAAGTTCATGTTGTGATAAATATCAATACTTGCTTAATGCTCATATGATGTAGTGCACTTGGCTTACTTGATAAGATGAACGGGATAACGATAAATTCGTAGAGGTATGAGTAAAGGTTCCTAATATCATGCCATGAATGAAAATGTCATTGCCTTGATTGAACGTTGAATGTTGATGAATGTCAATGATATTTTTTATGAGATAAATGATTATAATGAAATGAATTTATCTAAGTTAAATTCTTTGGACTAAATTATATGATTGTAATGATATGTATATGATAATGCACGGAATGAAAGTTGCGATTTTGATACAAATATCTATGTTTGTTTAGCCCTTATATGATGTCATGAGTATGATTTGTTTGAGTAAATGAATGGATAATTCAAGCTATCCAGAAAACATAGGATGTATGCATAAGTATACTTGTCTTAATGGGATAACTAGAAAATTTGTGTAAACCAACATGAATGATGCATTGCCTGAATGAATGATATGATTTTGATGATGTTGTTATGATGATGGAAATTGTGTCATATGTATATGTATGAGAAAGTCAAGTCAGAGGCCCTACAATGGAATTTCATGAGATTTGTACTAAATAAGTTTCCGGTTGAGAAACTAAAGAGTTCAGTGATAGAATAATTATAAACATGATTAGAGATTGAGAATGAGTTGGTAAATAAAGTTAGAGCTAGAAAAGTATTAGGTTGATATAAAGATTATTGGAGTTATGCACTGTCCCAATTAAAGAATGAATTTACTTTGGTAAATTGAATTACTCAGATACAAGGTCGAGAAAACTGTAAATCAAAATTTATTCAGAATTGGTCTTCTTTAGTGAAAGGTCTAACATGAAATTTGTGATGGCAGAACTAGTTGTGGGAAATGATATTTGAAATGTGTAATATTTGAGTGTGATAGTTACTGTTGGACAGATTTAACAGTTTCTTCTGAGATGTTCTATGTATTTATCCATTCTCAGAAAAAAATTTCTATGGCTGTTGATCTTTTGAAGAAATTCTTGTTATATGGGAATGTTTTCTAATCTTGGTGTTAGATGGATGCACTGGTAGTCTGAATGGCTTATAATTTGTATTACTGTATTTCCTCGGGCATTTTATTACATTTCGTCTGATAAGAATTGATGAGAGGATATGTATGATATTATGATACTATTTCTTCTACTTAATGCTCCATTTGATATATATATATATATGGGAAGATACATTGTTCTTGTTATATTTGATTCTAGTGGGATTAAATGATGTTTTCTTCTAGACTTCTTTTTTTTGAGGAATTTTCGAGATCTTTTATATTTTCCTATGAGTTAAGTTTTTGATTTTCCAGCATAGTATCGTATCTTGGATTTCTTTATTCTGGGTTTCTCAATCCTGGATTTCTTTATTTGATTTTTTTGTTATCTTTATTCCATAATTTGTCAATTATGACTTATGTTCGAAGTGCACTCTTTAGCTCGTGATAATCATGACAAGCATGACTATACTTTTGATTTGATCTTGGTAATGTGGTGATTTTAATATTGGAATTTCTCAAATTTCTGTGTAAGGATTTGACAACAGTAAAGGCATAAGTGATAAAAGTGCGAGTTTCAATCGGTATGGTGGATTACTTCTCTCAAGTAAGTCAATTATAATTAATGACTTCAATTGAGATATTTTGGTTACTTGAGCTAATGCAATGGAGATGGTTTTGATTAGCGCAAGAAATGAATAGTAAAGGGCTGCATGATGAATTGTTTAGTAACTAGAAGAAAGGATTACTTGAAATGTCATTCAACGGTGTTTAGATCGGCTCGGGTGTTTAATCTGTGTGAATTATTTATTTGAAAGATTTCATATGACAATTATATCAGGATAAATTTTTTTTTAAGTCTGATAATAGAATTTCATTAGTCTGAACGAGAAGTGTATATCTCTTAGAAAATTTTGATATGAGTTGAAGCTACTAAGAATGATAAAGTTTTCATCTTACGGAAGCTGAAAAGTTTATTACATGTTAGCAAGGTTTGGACAAATGAGAATATTGCTAACCAAAGTGTCTGAACTGGACTAGTCTGCATTGAATAAAGATTTCCTAATTTTCAGTAATGCATTGTTGTATGAATGGTGATGTGTTTCATGAAAATAAGGTAATGTGATAGTTTGGAGAATTTGATGTCACAGAAAATTTGAGTTGTTGATGGGGTTAAAGCCGAGTATCAGGATCTACCAGAATTATCTTTGCCAGTATTGATATTAGGATGAGAATGAGAAGGATTATTTTCGAGGCTATATCAGAATTATTTTCGTAGCGGAAAGAGGAAAATGTGATAGTGAGTAGTAAACTAAAAGAGTACAGTGAGGATCAACTTCTGATGTTGAATTTAAGATTGGATCTAATTCATGGTATTATTATTCCGAGGCTTATACAGAACGAATTGTATAAAGCTTACAGTGAAAATTTGCTTATTCATTCAGAGAGTAATGACATGTACTGTAATTTGATTCAGATGTTATTGGATTGTGATTTATCGATGATGAAAATTTGTATGATTATTTTGGAAGAGTGTAGGTCCCTTTGATTGTTGGATTTCTTGGAATTCTAGTCTCCATTAACCAAATTGAGATCTGGGTTTTATGTCAAGATGACAAGGGAAACTGAAAAGGGTTGAAAATTTAAGAACAATTTAGAGATGAGTCCGTAGCCTTTCAGAATATATGAGAAATTAAAGAGATATATTGAAGGCACCGCCTGAGTGAAAGTTCTTCGGTACCGAATATGAAATTGAGGAATCTAAATGAAGACCACTTTTTTGGTAAGATTTTCGGGGACGAAAATCCCTAAAGGGGGAGAGTTGTGATATCCCGAATTAGGGCCTAATCGGAATAGTGGTTTTGGGACCACAAATCTGAGATAGAAATAATTATTTTATGATTATTTTGAGGTCTATGATATGATTGCATGATTGTGTGAAAATTTCGTGAAGAAATTCTATGCATAAAGTGCTTAATTTGAAGTTAGGGACTAAATTGAATAAGTTACAAAATTTGCATTCTAGAAGTTTCTAGTATGAAATTGCTTTGAAATATTAATTAGGAGGTCTTAAATAGAAATTTTACAAATTTCTAAGTTTATGGACAAAAATTGGACATGGATGGAATTTTTGAAAGTTTAATAAGGAAGGGCATTTTGGTCATTTTGATATTAAATGAAATAAAATGGGAAAAATAACACAAAAATGATCATCTTCTCCATAAGTTGCTGAAAAATTTTGCTCTCCACCATAGCTAGGGTTTCAACACTTTTAAGCCTTGATTATAAGTGATTTCTATGCCCGTTTTTAATGTTCTTTACATTTTCGAAATCCTTGTAGCTCGGTTTACCTATTTCTACCAATATTTTGAGCTAGGGTTTATATTTAAAAATTTACCCATGAATGATATGCATGAATTTTGATGTTTTATGGTAGAATATGAAGCTTGAGATTGTGTTAAACAACTTTTGCTAAGTGATTTTACGTAAAAACGACTAAAATGACAATCGGTAAAAATACCTAATGTTCATAAGTACATGTTAGAGTGAGAATTGGATGTTGTTGTAGAAGGGAAAAATGATCAGCATATCATAAAACATAAGAAAATAGGATGAAGTTTAATTTACGAGATTTGGGGCAAATGTGTAAATATGTGAAAGTTTAGGGCCAAAATTGTAATTTTTCTAAAATATGATTTTCGGTTGATTTGAATAATATGAGTCCTAATTAGGCTATATTTGAAATGGTAGACCAAGGAAAATTGAAATTCGGGCTAAAATCGGTAAAATACCAAGTTGTGGACAAAATGGTAAAAATGACCATTTTCGCATATGAGGTAAGTTCAAATGTAAATATTGTAATATAATCGTTATTTTAAATCATTTAATGCTATTTATACGATATTATGATTGTTATCATGCAATTCTATGCTTTGTGGTCATTGTTGGACAACATGCAAAAATTTTATGAATTATGTGAAAAATGTGAAAGACTACCGAAGTATCGTCATGGGTATTCCAAGGAGAATGGTAAAGGAGTACGAACGAGAAAAGTTTCGTTGAACCTTAGGAATAGATTTGGATATTTGGGCATCCGAACTCATTGAGTTGAGTCCGAGTTCACTTATGGATGCGAACGTCCGAACTCGTTGAGTTGAGTCCGAGTTCGTGAGATGTAATTAGGCATCCGAGCTCGTTGAGTTGAGTCCGAGTTCACTTATGGATGCGAACGCCCGAGCTCATTGAGTTGAGTCCGAGTTCGCTTATGGGCTGGTTACATGGTAGGTTGGCTACATATGTGGCACTTATGTGCAAACTTTCCATGTATCCGAGTTATATTCCGATGTGTTCAACGGGTAAAAATCTAGTGAAATGGAAGAATACTTAAGATGCAAGTGACGTATTGGTAAGTGTTGTGGAATGGGCACTTTGGATAGGTATGTACTTAACCCTCGGGTTGAGACTTGATACGACAACAATAATGTAGTAAGACGATGAATGATGAATAGAAATGTGATATATGTTTTGGTGATATTATGCTAATGTTGGTTGGTATAATTGCTTTGTTAAGTTATTTTTTATTTGCATGTGAACTTACTAAGCATTTATGCTTACTCCTTCCCTTCCATTCCTTTTAGTTTTGACAAGCCGGTTTGGAGATCAGGACGGTCGGAGGCACGCTCACACTATCAACAGACCATCTCGGTATGGTGGCTTGCATATTTTGGGAATATGGCATGTATAACATTATAATCCTTTTGTGCATATAATCTTATGATATAGCTCATGGATGGCATGGAAATGTTTGAAAATTGTTAGCTATTGGGGTGAATAATCAAGATTATATTTGATAACACGTATGCTTTATGTGCTAACTAATCTGTGGAAATCCATAAATTGGTGAAATTGGCTATAAAACAGAATCACACAGTAGCAGTTACGTGAGTTTGAAAAATCACTAAAAATAGTAGAGATAGAATTAGATGATGAATAATATGAAATTTAATCTTAATGAATCTATTTTCAGTTGGAAGAAACAAAATTGGTAAAATAGTTGTATTTTCTGAGATATTTACGTTTTGGTGAAACAGGGTTAGAGCAATTTTTGGATTCCCTGTTCTGATTTTGTAAATTCACCATAATTTGTGTAAAAACAATTAGGACTCAAAATTTATATGTATGGATTCCTTATTGAGTCTATTTTTATGTGAAACAAACTGCATAGTCATTGGATTTTTGTACAGAAAAAAATTTGATTCGTAGTGCACAGGGGTCAGAATAGCCGAACCCTGAAACAGGGGAGACTTTAACTAATAAAATATACTAATTGGCCCAACCAAAAATTCTAAAAAAAATTAGTAGATAGATATATGAGTCTAGTTTCAGAAAATATATACGGATCTTAATTTCTAGTTTCGGAACTCAAGATATGAAATTTTAAGCGAATGTGATGCAGTTAGCCAGCTTGTCTGGAAATTTTAAAAATAAATTGTTTGAGCTGTTTAATTAATGGATGAAGTCCGTTAACACCTCGTGCTCGACTCCGGCGATGGTCTCGGGTACGGGGGTGTTACAACAACCCTAGGAAGTAATTTAGGATAAACGAGATCGAAAGATAAGTTTATCGAGTAAATCATAATTTATCCCAATCAAGAAAGTGAGGTTGAGATATAAGCCTGTATTAGTCAATTAGTTAATTAGTGAGAGGCTGAGAGGTAATAATTGGTTAATTAATAGCTAACTTGATAAAACCCGAGTTTTGAAGTTAATTAGGAACATTTAAGTGAGTTAAATCTTTTGTTTGCTTCATTGGAATTAATTTTGATTGTTAATTGGTTATCGTTAGTTTTAGATCATAATATAATTTTGGATAAGTACTATTTAGCCCTATTAGTGTAGAACATTAATTTAAGTTTTCACTTGTTTCCGTCATTGGATTAGGGTTACGGATGTTGCCACACATAACAAAAAAAAATCATGCTATATCAATTTAAAATTTCTCTAAACGATCATTAATCATCATTCATATACTAAAAACCATGTTATTCATACATTATCGGGGTTAAATCGAGCTTACGAAAGCTTTAAAACAATTTATAAAAAAATAGGACTAATTTGAAATATTTCAAAATAGTGAGGCAAAAATAAAAAGCAGGGGTCATACGGCTGTGTGACAAGTTGAGGCCATGTTGAGCTGAAACACATAGTCGTGTCCCCAAACCGTGTAACAGGCTGATGCCGTATAATCCAAGGTCACATGGCTGTGTAACTAATTGTGGTCGTGTATCCCAAATATCACCTAAATAAAATAGACCACACGACCATTCCATATGCCCGTGCATGGCATACAAACATGTGCCAGGCTATTTATTAGCCTACGTGTACGTAAAATAACCTAGGCTCACTTAAGCCATAAGTAAACCTCATATTATCATTCAAACCTGTTCAAAAATCGTCAAAACATACCCAAAACAACACTTATTTCATTCATCCTAAGTGCCTAACCAATATGCCATAATTGGCACCTCAATTCAAACATTTACAATAAAAAATTCGTCACCATTTATGCATCATTCTCATACCATAAACATTTGCATAAAATCACCATCAAATGCCAATACAACATTAAGAAAAGTTCATGTAACATCCCTCCCGGTGAAGTCCTAACTATTTAAGTGTTGTTTATAAAAGTAAGGCTTAAGGGTAAGCTTCAAGTGCCCAATGCTAAGATTCGATTAAGTGTAAGGACTTTCTAAATATGCCAGTGATGCCTTGGTCTGATGGATTCTGAACGAAAGGAAAGGAACCTATAGTGAACTCTGGTCTGTACAACGTATAGGATATTTTGAAAGAACAAAGCTTATGAATAACTCTGAAGAAATGTAACTATGACAAATCAATGAGTACTGGTAAGAATGTGTGTATATATATATATGGCGCATAGTTATAAAGAAGTATGGCTGACGAATTTGTGTTTGCCAAAAAGCTGAAAAGCCCACGTTAGATAACTATGAGTAGTGAAATGAGGCTTATAGCTATGTAAAAAATGATTTTTAGGATATGAGTCCACGCTAGAGGCATAGTACACCCTGTAACCAAGGTGGTCTCGTACCAGTAATTTGTGAGGTAAGCTGGGTGGGAACTAACCAAGCGTGAACTAGAAGGGTTAAAGGCAAAATGAGCAATCGGATGAGTTTATTAGAAGTGATTGATTTTGGATAAGATAACTCAATATTAATGTGACATTTACCAAGTTACTATAAATACTTGAGTTAAGTTAAAAAGACACTTAAGTTAAGGGAGAGTTATCTTCCTTCTTAAGAACTAGGGCTAAAGGGAGATGGAAACATCTCTCTAGGATAAGTGAAACCTTGGTTTTTTGTTAGTGATTTTCCCTCCCATTAGGGTACATTTCATAACTCTTCTTGATAAGGGAACATAGATATTTAAGTAGCTTGAAGAAGTAAGGCTTAGTGATATGTCTGGGTTTAAAATGATGATAAGGATTACCCGAATGGGTTCTAACAAAGTGTCTCTATTTATCAAGGTAGAGGAGGTTGTAGCATTTGCCTGGATGATGGATCAGGAGCCCAAACTATTGAGTTCACTTGGAAAGGCTAGATCTGAAGTTTAAACTACCTTTGAGGTTATCAGGCGAGTCCCTAAATTGACTCATGCATGCATAACATGCCTTTTAGAAACTTCTATGCTAAGTAAACAAATCGTGAAATGGAAACTAGTAAAGCATGATGTGATGACTCTAATGAGGAACGTAAGATTTATGAACTTGCATGTATGAGTAACATGACTCTTGAGGTTAAAGGATGCTTGTGTCTAGATAATGGGAATGTGTTAATGTGTCTGAAAGGCCTAGTTGTGTATATTATGGGTAAGTCAAGATATGATGAGTTCGTGAAGATGGGTCTAAGTATAAAGAGTCTGTGTTTGTCTCCGGAGTCATCAAATGGGTCTGTTGGGACTAAAACCATGAATCTCTAAAAGGAGAAGTCCATGACCATGGCACTAAAAGAACATATCATGTAAAACCGTACTTGGTGGGTTATGGCATCATATAAAAAAAGACCATATCGGGTAAGGCTATAACTGGTGGGTTATGACATCATATGGGTAGACAACCATGTCATGTAAGATCGTAACTGGTGGATTATGGCATCATATATCGTGTAAGACCGTAACAAGTAGGTTATGACATTATATGGAAAGAAGCCCATATCGTGTAAGACCGTAACTGGTGGGTTATGGCATCATATGGAAAGATTTAAGAAATGTTATTACTTAATGTGGTTCTCTGTGTGTTCTAGGATGATGAGGGGAAAACCTCATTAACTATGACTCTAGGCAAACCCTTATCGCCTAAATAACCAAGAGAAGAAAAGCCTTTGTGGCAATCTCTATTTAAGGACACCTTTATAGTAAAATTATAGAAGGGTAAGCCTTCGTGGCGAACCTATTAAAGGATAGCCTTTGTGGCAAAACTCTGGAAAGGTAAGCCTTTGTGGTGAACCTGTTAAAGGAAAACCTTTATGGAAAAACTCTATAAAAGTAAGCCTTTGTGGAAAAGCACTTAAAGAACACTTTTATGGAAAATCTGTGAAAGGACAGCCTCTTTGGCAAACTCTAGACAGGAAAGCCTTTATGGCAATCCCCATAAAGGAAGCTGTTGCGACTATATTTGAAAAGGAATGCCTTTGTGGTGCAACCTAAAGACAAGATGCCTCAGTGGCAACTGTGTAAAGAAAAACCCTTGTGGTGAATATAAAGGAAGCCTTTGCAGCTATTTAAATGAAGGGATGCCTTCACGATAAATTTTAAATGAATGGCACATAAGGAATTAGGAATGAATGGAATGAATGATTCTCTAAAGGCAAAGTAAAAGTAGGACTCTGAAGGTATGGTAAGTGCAATAGATAACGTATGAGACAAGTAGAAAGAAATGAGTATCCAATGAAGTCTGAAAGAAAGGCACCGTATGTAAATAAATTGGCGAACCCCACATAGTAACTAGAAATGAACAATGAAGCTAGGGCGCACCAGAATAGGTGACAAATTAGGGATATGTGTTATAGACATGTCTAGATAGTACCTTGAAATAAGGAAGATCTGGGCGAACTCTGTGTGAAGTAATAGGCGTAGTCTACCTTGCCCAAATATAGTGGTAAAAACCAGGACGTATGAAATAAGATTTTAAGTGTAACATCCCGAAATAGGGCCTAGTCGGAACAGTGGTTTTGGGACCACAAATCCGATGTTGAAATGTTTATTTTATGATTATTATGAGGTTTAGAATATGAGAATATGCATGTGTTAAAGTTTGATGAAGAAATTCTATGAGTAAGGTGTCCAATTAGAAAATAATGACCAAATTGAATAAAGTGCAAAACTTGGATTCTGGCAGCAATTTGTATGAAATTGCTTTATATTATTAATTAGAAGTCCTTAAAGAGAAATTTGCCCAATTTTTAAGTTTTTGGACAAAAATGGGCATGTATAGATAAAATTTGAAAAAAAGGGCTTAAGGGCATTTTGGTCATTTGGCTAATTAATGAAATAAAATGGGAAAATAAGCCAAAAATCAGCTCATCTTCTCCACCTTGCTGTTGAATTTTCAGAGCCACCATAGCTAGGGTTTCTTCACTTTTCAAGCTCAATAGTAAGTGCTCCCAAGCCTCGGTTTTAATGTTCTTCATATTTTTGAAATCCCGACAACTTACTCTCTCCATTTCTACCCATATTTTGAGTTAGGGTTCATGTATGTAAAGTGACCCATGTGTGACATGTTTATTTTTTGATGATTTATGGAGGAATATGAAAGTTAGAGTGTGTTAAACATATTTTTCTGGTGCTTTTCATGAAAAACCCCAAAAAGGACCTTTTTGCAAAAGGTGTAAAATATGTGGCAGAAATGTGCAATAATGGAAAAATGTGGGCTTCCATAAGAGGAAAGAACATTCGGCTAGGCTTGGGTAATATAGCAAATTCATGCATTTCATCATACGAGCCTAGGGATTAAATCGTAAATAATGTGAAAGGTTGGGGGCAAAACGGTCATTTTTCCTGGGGTGAAATTTAGACTCGAAAAGAATAATGTGAGGCATTAATGATTCATTTTTATTGTTATAGACCCCGAGGAACAAATTCTAGAGGTCGAACGAGGAAAATGAAAGGTTTCAGAATAATCGAGACGCAAAATCGAAACGGATACCAGGTAAGTTCGAATAACTTTAAGTAAACTATTATGATGCCTAATTACATGTGTTATGAATGTATGATAATTGGATATAATGATGGCATGAAAATCCATGAAATGTGCTAATAATAATGAAATGATAATAAATGTCCCGATTGAAGTTAAAAGGGAAATTCGATGGATAAACCATGGCTTACATGACTTGAGATCCTGCATGTGCTACAGAAAAGGATTTAGCCTGGACGAGTAATCTGTTGATCTCAAATATAGGAAGGATCTAGCCCGGATGGGTGTTCCTTAAGTGATCGAGCCTCTCGAAGAATATGTGTGCATTGTGGATTTAGCCCGGACAGGTAATCCGACTAGGGTCTGAATTTAACATTGATTGGTAATTCAGATCTGAGCTCATAACGGGTGTTTGTCACTACAAGGGATTGAGCCTAGACTGGTAATCTCGACATTACTCTATGAGTTTACATTGCAGGGGATTTAGCCTGGACTGGTAATCCCGCAGTAAGATGTGAGGTTCGCGAGAGTGCGTACTTGAGATGATCGCTCTTATGACTTGACGGTAAATGGATAATCCATCGAGACTTCTGAGAAACTGAACAGGATTAACATGAGATATGAAAATGAAAATGTTGGATGATGAGCTCATCTAAGACAAATTACATGGTGTATCGTTATGAACTAACTTGTCGGTTTGAGTGCATGTGATGGGGAAACTATTTCATGCATGTTGGTTTTATTGCCTAATATGGATGCATGCTAATTAATCGATAATTTTACTTTCCAATTATTCGGGCTTACTAAGCATGTAAATGCTTACCCCTCTTTTTTCCCTATCTTACAGAGCTCGTGGACTCACGAAGATTGGGAGACGGTTGGAGAGTCAACACACTATCATCTTGTCTAGCTTTGGTGTATAGATACTCTTATTTTGTTCAATGGCACGTATAGGGCTTTTGTTATTTTTTTATATGTGTCATTTGATTAGCCAATATGAAGGCTTATAAAAGTATACATATTCACTTGTATATGGCCATGGAAATTGGCTCATTTTAGTGTAGGATATGACCTACCAAATTGTGCATGTTAGGTCCCAATGTTCTTGTGATGATAAAATATAATGTGATACAATTAGTCATATATAATATGACCAAATCATATGGGGTGGTTATGCCACAATTTGGTAATGAGTTAAGATAACGAGCCAAGCTTAATTGAGTTACAAGTCATGGAAATCTTTAATCTAAAGGAGATAACCTAGCATGTATAAAAATCTATGAGATGAGGTTTACATGCAATGAAGCATATTAAGGTCATTTAAGAGTATAATTAGACCATGTCAAGTGTTATTGAGAACTATAAGTGGATATGCATATTAGAGGGTGAGCAAAGGCTTGGAAAATAGCCTAACAAGGTCCACACGGGTGGACACACGGGCGTTTTTCTAGGCCGTATGTGACACACGGACCGCCCCATGGGCGTGTGAAATGGCCGTGTGTTCTCTGCACCTAAAAATATTAAGTCAGAATGCATGGTAGTAAACACACGGGTAGAGACATGACCGAGTGTCTCAACCGTGTGGAGGGCACAGCCTATCATACGGGCGTGTGTCTTGGCCATGTGCCCCTAAATGCATGTTGACGTCATAAACAAAATGCTCGAGTTTTTGGACACGGGCAACCACATGGGCGTGTCTAGGCCGTGTGAAGGACACGGGCTAGGGACATGGGCATGTGCTTGGCCTTGTGAAAATCACCGTAGGTTCGAAATAGAAAATAAATTCAATTAATTCTACACGGGTAGGGGACATGGGCGTGTCCCAAAGCACACGGGCATGTGCATTGCCTCTACATAGGTGTGTGCATTGCCTCTACATGAGTGGGTGAGGCTTAACTTAGAAATTTTTTCAAGAACTTTCTCAGGTCCTCGATTTGGTCTCAGACCTTTCTCAATGTATGTTTTGGGCCCCGTAGGCCCATAATAGGGACATTAAGATATTGTTTGATTGGGTTCAAATTGGAACAAAATTTTATAACCCGTATTTCCCGAAAATGTTTGAGTACATGTCTTGTAACGCCTCATACTTGGTCCCGGTCTCATGTACCAGTAAGGGGTGTTACATTAAGTCTGCTAATAATGAAAATGAAGTGGTTAAGGACTATGTAAAGATAAGATTTTTAAAAAGGGGCATAGAAAGTGATGAGATTGTAAGTATAGTACTCTCAAAGGAAATAAACATTCAATTGAGTTTGGACCTCGAATCTAGAGCCTAGTAGAGTGAAGGCTTAATGAATATTAAAGGAAGATAAATCGCTAAAGAAACTTAGAGAAAGACAAAGGTTTAAAATAGAAAAGAGTAACTACAGTCCGTTAAAGGAAATCTTAGTGAAATAACCGCCAGAAGGAATAAAAAAGTTAAAGGACACATGAAGGACATGCAAAGCATCTATAACATTTGATATAATGAAACATGTATTTAAGGATTATATCACTAAGTTCTTACGAACTTACTATAATTATTTCCTGTTTTAGGTTGTAAATGAGTATACACCGGGGGACGTTGCCAGGGCTACGCCAAGGAGTGGCATATCGGGCTATTATGCATACAAAGGAAGTTAAGTGGCATGCTTAAGTCTGAGTATAAGTTTATTAAGTAGCATTCAAATATGTATACAGTAGGCTGAGAGATCAAATAGAAATCGATGAAATTTTGTTACCATGAATTACATACGTAATCTATACAATGTACCTCACAAGAGACTTTTTCATATTTTTATATAGAACTTGTACATAGGAAAAAAGTTTAAGTTACATCAGTTATAGGACGTAACACCCAGTACTTGGATCCAGTGTGGAGGGCGTTATAGTTCACCATATGACCAAAATATATTTTCCAATTTATATAAAACAAAACACATAACTAGAAACTTAACGTTACATGCCATTTCAAATCACAAACTTATACTTACACACTTGTAACCAAAATACCTATTTACATGCCACTTATAAGCTATCATAAAATGACAAAAAATCTATCAAATTAATGAATGAATAGTGTGAGCTTTGACTTGACCTCCAACCGATTGCAAAACTTCTAATGATCTACAAAGAATCAAACAAAAAACGTAAGCAACACAGAGCTTAGTAAGTTCATACGAAATTTAGACATAACTTACCAATCTTAGTATAACCTAAGCATTGATCACATATAATACATTCTTTGTCCTATGCACATCACAACCCAACAAGGTTAGGATATTCACAACCATAACATAAATCTTAAACTATGCTTTCATACCAAAAACACTACATGCAACCATATTTCATAACCATTCTCTTGTTCTTAAATCTAATGTCAATTTCCATCTCATATAACCTATTTCCACCTTATGAACTATAGCAAAATACCATTGGATACACTAGATACCAATGCTCACACAATCTATAGGTTGAGATGATAACGTTACACAATGCTGCTGACATGAGTTGTCAAGAATCTGCAATAGATGTAGGATCTTAGACATCTTAGACATCAGTAAAACATCCAAGACTAGCACTTAAAATGGTAATAACACTAATGACATGTCATTTGTATCCTAGCCATTAACTAAGTTATATGGGCCTCGATTCATATTCATATTCATATCATTCAGTTATTTAAACATGATCAAATTTACATGAATTGAACCATATAATTTCCATTTTCATTCACATACATCAATTATGATATATATCACACTTTAATCCATCTAATAATCAAAATTGTTATTCCATAATCATACACTACCAGTTATATACATTATACCAATACATATGATACCAAGGACTACTCAACAATTTTTCCTTTTCTGTGTTTGTCTACCAGTTGATCTGTTTCTTGATCTATAATATGATGTAATTCAATTATGTTAAAATACATGAACATGACCCTTAAGTAATATTTTACATTATTACCTTAAAATTTTTACCTTCCATTCAATTTAGTCCATAAACCATAAACCAACAATCTTAATGTTGAATTCAGTATAGTCCCTTAACAGCCCCTAGTAATTATATTTTAGAAGAATTCATTGTTAAATTAAATAATTTATCATTTTGGTCCCTAAACTCAAAACAAACTAAAATTACTTTACAAAATAGCCCTATTTAGCAATTAAAATCATAAATCTATAAAAACCATTAATGGCAAGTTCCAAAACTTTTAACAGTTTTACAAAATACTCCCTGGGTTAGCTAGATTAGGCTACAACGATCTCAAAAACATAAAATTTACTAAAATCAGAATCAAAGTTTACTTACATGCAAGATGAAAATGAACTGAATACCCTCCAAGTTTTCTTTAATGGTTTTTCTGTAACTGCCCAATTTCAGTGAAATCGGAACAGTGGTTTCGGGACCACAAATTTGAGCTGAAAATAAAATTTATTTTAATTTTATTACATGGTCCGTATTATGTTAGAAATGCCATGTAAAAATTCTGATAAGAAAATTTTACCGATTATGTGTTTAATTACGGGAAGGACCAAATTGCATAAACTGCAAAAATTAAATTCTAATAGCTAGAAGGATTAAATAGCTATGGAATTCAAAACTTGAGGTCCTTATATGGTAATTAGACCATTAAAGAGAAGTATGTAGATATTTTTTTGGTGACTCATGCATGGAAATTTAGAAAAAAGGGTAAGGACTAAATTGAAAATTGAATTAATTTAATTAATTAAAAGATGGTAAAAGAAATATCGTCTTATTTTATGTCATCTTCATCCTCAAAATACATGGAAACCCTAGAATAGAGAGAAGAGACTTTCTTGGCTTAATTGGGTAAGTTTTCTTGTCCCGTTTTTAGTAATTTTGATATTTTTAAAATCGGGATAGCTTAATCTATCTATTTGAAGGATCAATTTGAAAAGTTATCAAAGTATGAAAATTATTCATGGATGAATATGCTGAAAATTTGGAATTTATGGTATAAAATAAAAGGTTGTTGATAGATAAACAACTTTTACAAAGTGATTTTTGATGAAAACATGATTTAAGGACTAAAATGTAAAGTTGTGAAAATTGAAGAAAAATTCTGAATTTTATAGAATGTATGTGCTGTAAATTTTATAGTTAAGTTTTGGTTAGACTTGGAATAGTGAGTAAATTGCATAAATTTCATTTCTCGAGCCTAGGGACGAAATTGGAATTTATGGAAAAGTTGAGGGCAAAATGGTAAATTTGCCTAAGATGTAAATTGAGTCCACTTGAATGTGAAATGTGATAAATTGATGAATAAATTCATTTATATAGATTTGGATAACACAAATTCGAAGCTAGATCACGGAAAAGAGAAAGTTTCGAATTAGTAGATTTATATACGCGAACAAGTGTCGAGGTAAGTTCATGTAACTTAATTGAGCTTGTAAATATGATAAATTGAATGTTGTGTTGTATGAAATGTGTTTTGTATTTATGTGAGTTAATTTGAATGTTATAACATAAGAAATGATTACATGCTTGAGATTGTTGAAAAGGGTTAAATTCCGTTTAAATATTAGATTTCGATGGATAAACGAAATTTCCTTACTGAATGAGGTCCTGCATTTTTGCTGACGAGATTTAGCCTAGACTGGTAATGTAACGCCCCAATTTTCGGGTTTTCTGTGTTTCTGTGATTTTTAAAATTTGTGTGTGTTCTGGTTGGTTAAAATATATATTTTAGTAGGTTAGTGGGCCTTTGGAAGGCCCAAGCTTAAGTTAAATCCGTGGTAGTCTTCGAAATTTTAATTTTATGAATAGGTGATGCAATTGGCGTTTGGGCTTTTAAGAGTAAAGGGGTAAAAGATGACACAAAAAGGAGTGTGGTGTAGTGGCAAGGTGGCGCCACTTAGGGGACAAGGAAGTGACGCCATAGAGGAAGCAAGGGGTCCAAGGTTCAAGTCTTGGCTCTTGCAATATATTTTGGTTTTTCTTTTCAATAAATCTGGAAGCAAGTAGGTGTGCTTTAAAGTTTAATGTGTTGGATTTATGACACAAATGAGTTGATGGCCTAGTGGTGGTGGCGTGAGTTGGCATGTTAGAGGACTTTGGTTCGAATCCCTTGGCACGCAAAGGTTGATTATTTTGCTATGTTAGGACAGCAAGAGCTGGTGTTGGTTTTAAACTCTAGTGATGAAGGGATCCCACATAGGGAAGCTAACATAAGAGTAGATGGAGAGCTGGCTTTAAATAGAGCAAACCATGAGGAGTGTAGGCATACCCTTCTTGGTTGATCCCTTTCGCTTTATGACGTGCTTGTTTGGGTTGGGCGTCAGCCAAGAGTGTTTGGAGCGCGAATTAACTGCAGTCTCCTAACAGGTGTGTATTTCTCATTACTCTAGCAGTAGGACAGCTATTTCGGGCCGCGATGGGCTGAAATGGGCCATGTGGTCCCAATGGGTCCTTAGGCCCAAGTGGATAAGTTGTAGAATTATAAAATACCCCTGTAGGGTAGAATTATCGAAATACCCCTATAGGGTAGAATTACCGAGATACCCTTGTGGGGTAAAATTACCATTTTGCCCCTATGGTGTTAAATGACTATTTTGCCCCTCGTGTGTAAATGACTAACTTGTGTGATGATTGGGTTAGTTGATGTGGATTTATGTTAGTTACCATTAATTCGTAAGTCTAATGTGTTAGTGATCGATTGTAGGATTATCGCGTGGGAGATATCGTCATCAATAGTCATCAACCAGGTGTGTAAACGACATCCTCCCTTAGACTGAATTGGTAAAAGCTGAAATATCGAAATGTTGGTATTTTGTGAACTTGCGAGCGTGTGAGTGCTTCTGAGACAGTTGTTAATGAATATGGTGCATTTGGATGATTAGAGTGCAGAGTGTGCATTTTCGTGCACAACGGTATTTTTGGGCTTAATGGGCCGAAAACTGGCCAATGGGCCAACGGGCCCACTTTGGTAAAAAGACGAGGTAAGAACTTCTAATTACTTGGTAAACGTTAGAATGAGCATGAAACCTTAGCAAAAGGTAATAATTACTGAAATACCCTTATGAATACAAAATTACGATTTTACCCCTAGGGTTATTTTTTTCTGAAAAGCATGATGTTCTGTTTCTGTATACGTATGCCATGACATATTATTTATGTTGCATGGGACATAGGTTTATATTGATGGAGGAAGCGTTCTGGCAGCCTCGCTGCAATCTGGTGGCCTCGCCACATATATCTGTTCTAGTGACTTCGTTACAATATCTGGCAGCCTCGCTGCAATCTGGTGGCTTCGCCACATATATATATCTGTTCTGGTGGCCTAGCCACAATATCTGTATCTGGTGACTTCGTCACAATATCTGGCAGCCTCGCTGCAATTTCTGTGGTGTGTAGGGTTGGGTGGGTCGAGTAGTCTCCCCACATGGTGTAAGGCTGGTACGGGGGTGTTATGGATGGCTCTAGGTTGGGATTTCTGCATTCATGATATATTTGTTTTGTATCTGCTATGGGCTTATGGGTTTCATTCTGATTTCTGTACTGGGCCAAGGCCCAGATAAGTCTGACTCTGAGGTTTGATCTGTTTTGGGCTATGGTTGGGTTATGTTACACACTGAGTTTACCGAACTCACCCTTTATTTTCATCTCTGCAGGAAATCCCCAACCATAGTGGGCTTGGAGCTATGAGGGATTCGGAGTGGCCACATCATCTGCAAAGTTGGTTTTTCTAAGTTAGTTTATTTTTATTATTTTTATCTGATTTAATTTTGGGTTTTAAGTTGTAATAAGGCCGCTATTTAAATTTTTTTTTCCGCTATGGTTTTATTTTCTGATTATATTTATACTATGACGAAACTACTAGTGTTAGGCTGCACGGGTTTTCAAAATTAATGAACATTTTCAAGACTCAACAAGCACAACAAATGGATAGCCTAAAGATTGATAAACCGGCTTTTCATTCAACCGCTGTTTTTACAAAGACCACCCCAATCACTTAAACCAGCGAATGCATACTAAGTCGTAAGTCCATGTGACACGTCAGATCTGGCCATAACGTCTGGTTTGGGTTTGGGGTGTTACAGGTAATCTTGACATAATCCTTCTCGAGCATATGTTACAATTAGGATTTAGCCTAGACTAGTAATCCTAATTGAGCTCTTTTGAGCATGTATTATAAAAAGGATTTAGCCTAGACTGGCAATCCTATTTTATGTTATTAGGATCGAGAGTCTGCTTTTCGATTAAGTGCCCTAATGAGTACTCCTAAATATGAATTGGCAGGTTATTAAATTATACACCTTGAGTGTACTGTTTGGATATCCATTGGAATTTCAATGATCCAATGGATAAAATACTTGACATGATATGAGAATTATGAGACGGAATGAATGATGTCTTGAAAGAATATAGTATGATGAGCTCATCTATGGTTACTTGATGCACATGTGAACATTTGTGTAACTAACTTGTTTGATTTAGTGTATGTGTATAGGTAAAATTGCCAAATTGATGAAAAAGCATGTTATTGAATGCTTAATATTAATATATGTAAATTGGTAAGTTTTAATTCTTGTTATACGAACTTACTAAGCATGTAATGCTTATTTAGTTTTATTTTCCTTGTTTTATAGTGCTAGGAAGCTCACAAAGGTTGGAGATCAGTTTGAGCATCATCACACAATCCAAAAACTTATTTGGTATAAATAGTACACTTGTTTTGGTATAATGGCATGTATAATGTAACAACATGATTTTGGGTCTAGTCGGAACAGTGGTTTTGGGACCACAAATTTGAAAAAGTAAAATTTATTTTTATTACATTTTTACGGTCTAAAATTTTATGGAATTGTTTTGTGAAAATTTTGTTCGAAAATGTTGACGTTTGGGCACTCAATTTAGTCAAAAGGACTAAATTGTAAAAAGTGCGAAAGTTGAGTTCTACATGTTATAGGTGTCCAATTTTTATGAAATTTTAAATTGGAGGTCCTTAAATGGTAAATATACCATTGGTTAAGTTGGTGGACAAAAATGGACTTGGTTAGGTATGTTTCCAAAGTTTTTTTCATTCAGGGAATTTTGGTCATTTAGTAATTAAAATGAATTAAAAAGAAAATAAACACCAATTTTTCCTTGCCTTCTACCCCATGGCTGAAACTTGCATGGAGAAGACATGGCTAGGGTTTTGGCAACTTCCAAGCTCGATTATCAAGAAAAACAAGATTCAGGATTAGAACGAGAGAAAAATAAGTATTTAACGATTTAGTCCTTTTTGCCGTTTCTATGTCGAGGTAAGTTTGTATGTTTAATAAGCATTAACTTATATATGTATAAATGCCTAATTGATATAATTGTGGTAAATGCTATATTATTGAAACAAAAATGTGAATGTTATTGAGTACGACACCACAAAAATGATCGATAGAGGTTCGATACAACGAAAGTCTTGGTTGAACCTTAAAAATAGATAGGATACAAATGTCATGACATTAGGGATACTGAGATTACGTGTAAGAGCATATCTGGGATATGGCATCTATATGAGATTTCGTGTAAGACCATATCTGCGATATGGCATCGATATGAGATTTCGTGTAAGACCATAGCTGAGCTATTGGCATTGATACGAGATTACATGTAAGACCATATCTGGGATATGACATCTATATGAGATTTTGTGTAAGACCATATCTGGGATATGGCATCGATATGAGATTTCGTGTAACACCATAGTTGGGCTATTGGCAACGATACGAGATTACATGTAAGACCATATCTGGGATATGGCATTGGTACAGTACTGTGAGTACGAGATCCTTGAGTATCCTTTAGTATTCCAAATGGTTCAATGGGAAAATTCAACGCGTACGTCAAGAATGAGAAAGAGTATGTTAAGTTACAAGTTGGTACAAGTATGTACGAAAAACTCATAAGAATGGGCTTGTTAAGTGATGAGCTTTTGGTAAGATTAAGATTGATAAAGTTCTGCTTATGAAACTATGATGATAAATATGTGATTTATGTTAAGTTAAATTGTATGATACTCATGCTAAATGTTGCTTAATATTGTTTATTATTGCATGTGAACTTACTAAGCCTTATGCATACTCCCCTTCTTTTCCATTTTCTTATAGTGTCACCAAGCTAGCTCAGGGATTGAAAATCATCGGAGCATCGATCACACTATCAATTTAGTCATTTGGGTATAGTTGGTTTCGATATTTTGATTATGGCATGTATAGGGACTTGGTCTTTTTGGTGATATGTGTCATTATTGATTTGGCCAAGTGTGTTGGCTTGTAATGGTAATTGATTCATTTGTAAATGGTCATATGGTATTGGCTAATATTGGTTAAGTATATATACTTATGATGATGCCTTTCATGGATATGGTTATTGCATGGTTTGTGATGATAAGTATGAGATGTTGTATTTGATAGAAATTATCATGAAATTCATGGGTGGATGTCTTGTTTGTGGCTGAATTGGTAGTGTGTATATGCTTGGATTGGTGTTGTTTGATGTTGTGTAGGTTGGTGCAAGTAAAGGTGTAACAGCCCGATTTAGGGCCTAGTCAGAATAGTGGTCTCGGGACCACAAATCTGGAGTGGAATAAATTATTTTATAATTATTTTGATGTTATAGCATAATTATATGAATGCATGGAAAATTTGATAAGTTAATTTTGATGTTCGTGAGCTCAATTGAGAAAAAAAGACTAAATTGCATAAAATGCAAAAGTCCTATTTTGATAGCTAAAAGTGCCAAATAGCTAGAGAACCTAAATTGGGGGTCTTTAAAGGGCAATTAGACCCTAATTTTGTACATGGCCTGCCATAGGAGGTAATTTGGTCAAAAAGTCCAAGTTTGGTGGGTTTGGTGGCTAATTTGACTAAAATAGAAATAAAATAAAAGAAAGATGATATCATCCTATTTCCCATTTTCTTCTCCACCGATTTTTCAGCCATTTTTCTGGGTTTTGAGATTCAAAAATTTTAGCAACTTGAAGCACTCTTAAGTAAGTGATTTTTTTAAGTTTCTTGATGATTTTTACATTTTTAGACCCTTGAGGCATGAGCTTACAAATGAGGGTACTATTTTGCAAAATGATTAAGAGTTTAGGGTTTTTCCATGAAAGGATTTGTAATGCTTGCTGAGTTTTTGTGGAAGAAAATGAGTCTTGGGTGTCTTATAAACAACTTTAGTGAAAGGTGTTAGCATGAAAACACCAAAAATGACCATTTTACACAAGTTGTAAAATAAATGATAAGTGTGTGAAATAATGGGGATTTTAGAATGCTATAAGTGTATAAAGTGTTCAGCTAGGCTTAAGATATGAAGAAATTTGATAAAAATTGATTTTCAGACCTAGGGGTAAAATGGTCATTTTGTCAAAGTTTAGGGGCAAAATGGTCATTTTACCAAAGATATGAATTTTCAATTTCTTAATTTTATTTAGTAACTAAATAAGTGCATTTTACGATTATAGATCAAAATTCACCAAATTTGAACTTAAGCTGGGGGAAAGCCAAACAAATCGATTAAATCGACTAGTCGCCACATTTTGTAATCCGAGGTAAGTTGTATGTAAATAATACTACTACACTGATAATGTATGTGATTGAATTGTATTGAAATTATTATAGCATGAATTGCTTTATTGTGTAAATGAGATAATGTGGTGAGAATAGAGATAGTAAAATTCTCGAATGAACCACCGGAAATAAATCGGATATTCATGCTATGACATTTGGGTCACTTGTGTGAGCTAGTTTAAGATATGTCTGGGAAATGCATTGGCCACATTATGAGAGCTAGAGTAAGACCATGTCTGGGACATGGCATTGGCATTGAGACGAGCGCCAGTGTAAGACATGTCTAGGACATGCATTGGCCTCGAGACGTAAGCCAGTGTAAGACATGTCTGGGACATGCAACGACTATGAGGTATGTCAGTGTAAGACCATGTCTAGGACATGGCATCGGTACAAATATACTAGAGCTTGTGTAATACCATGTCTGGGACATGGCATCAGTATCTAACCCCATGATTGAGGCTAAATGAATATTCGATAAAGTTCAAATGTTTCAACGGTGAAAGTATGACTTCAAGTTAATAAGGAAAGTATAATCGTGTTGTGAGTGGTATAGGTACCTATATGGTATGTATGAACTGTAAGCTCCATATATGCTAGATGAGGTGTATTGAATATTGATGAGTAAGTTGTGCTTAGGCCACTTGTGTATTATGATACTTGTTGATGAATGGTAAAGTTATGTTATATATTTATTTATGTGCAACTTACTGAAGCTTTATGCTTACTCCCTCTCCTATTTCATTTTCTTATAGTGTCGCTTATCTAGCTCAAGGATCAACGGAAGTCAAAGATATCAATCACACTATCAATCAAAGCTTTCAGTATAGTTTGATTTATATTTTTGAGTATGTCATGTATAGGGAACTAAACTTGTGTTTTGTGTCATTAAGAGTTGGTCAAATGTATTGGCATGGATTGGAAACCCTTCATTTTATATTAAGCCTTGAATGTTGTCTATTATTCATTTTGATTTGTAGGCAAAGATGTTATTCTCATGGATGAGTAAAATGCACTAACGGAATGTTGTTTATTGTGGCTAATTTGGATGCATACGATAGCCATGTATTGGTTTTGGTTGCTTATGTATAGGTTGTGTTTATAAGGATGGCAATGAGGCTTGGTAAATAGCCTTATATTGTCCACACGGGTAGACACACAGGCTTGTGTCTATGCCGTGTGTGACAAGCGGTCTGCCCTATGGGCATGTGGTCGTGTCGTGTGTCCCCTGCACGTAAAATTTTCAAGTTAGTATGTATGGTAGTAAGCACACGGGTAGAGACACGGTCGTGCGTCTAAGCTGTGTGAAGGACACGACCTAGTACACGGGCGTGTGCCTTGGCCGTGTTACATTTTTGGGGTTGCTGACGTCAGAAACAAAATGTCCAAGTGTTTTCAAACGGGCTAGGACACGGGCATGTCATGGCCGTGTGAAGGACACGGGCCAGGGAGACGGGCATGTGCTGGGCTATGTGAAAACCCTGTAGGTGTGCATTTAGAATTAATTCCACATGGGTGGAGGACACGGGCATGTCCCTATATTGCCTAGGCCATGTAAGCCATACGGGCCATCAACATGACCATGTTGAAATGGCCACATGAGCGTGTTGCCCTTTCACACGAGCCTGTGCCCCTGTGTCAAGTGATATTATTCTATATTTGGCAAAAGAACCCGAGTTGGTTCCGAGTGATTTGCGATGTGTGTTTTGGGCCTCGAAGACCCTTATTAAGGACATGTTGATAAATTTGAGAATGTTTTCAGTTTGTCCAAGTCTTGGAGACTCAAAAATGGTTGTAAGCACTATTTTAAGTGAGGAAATGCCTTGTATTTCATTTTGATGTAGGTTACAGGTATGGGGTGTTACATTTAATGGTATCAGAACTATGGTTTAGTCAGTTCTAGGACTAACCTAGTGAGAGTACGAGTCTAGCTATACATGCCATAACTGTATATTGATAGTGTGACGACTTCTGACGATTATAAATTATATTTTTATATAGTAAATGGATCCTAATAGAGCCACGATGGATGACGTGGAGAGTAACGCGCCGGATCTCACCGAAAGGATCGCACCTTTGAGAGTGAGCCCACGACTATAGACTAAGGCGGAGAGGTTGTAGAAGCCTATATCCGAATGATGGACGCTTGGTACATGGAGTTTGTTCGAGCAAATCTGAGCACTCTGCCTCCCCCACCTCCTCTAATCCCTCAGTATGCCCCAGTAGCTCCACAAGGCGTGAACTTGATCAGGAGGGAAAAGCCTCTAGTAGACAAGATTAGGAAGCAAGGGGTTGAGGAATTCCGGGCTAACTTAGATGACGACTCGAAGAAAGTAGAGTTTTGGCTAGAGAAACCATTAGGGTATTCGATGAACTATCGTGCACACCTGAAGAGTGCGTGAAGTGTGCAGTGTCACTCCTACGAGATTCGGCTTATCAGTGGTGGAATACTCTTGTATTCGTTGTACCAAGAGAGAGGATCACTTAGGAATTCTTCTAAGAAGAATTCCGGAAAAAGTATATTAGCCAGAGATTCATAGACCAAAAGAGGAAGGAATTTTTAGAGTTAAAGCAAAGCAATAGAATAGTGATGGAGAATGAACGAGAGTCTATGAAACTCAACAAATACGTGCGAGAGTGCGTGTCCTCAGAAGCCACCATGTGTAAGAGGTTCGAGGATGGTCTTAATGAAGATATTTGAGTATTTGTTGGCATTTTAGAGCTAAGATAATTTGTGGTGCTCGTTGAGAGAGCATGCGAGGCAGAAGAGTTGGTTAAAAAAAGGAGGAAAGCGGCTATTGAGTCGCAGGACTCAAAGAAGAGACAGATGGGGAATTACATATGACCTCATCCAAGAGATTGAAGGAATTCACTATCCAATCGAATGTTTCAGTAGGGTTTTCTAATAGGATCAAGAACCGGCAGTACGCAACTTCTAGAGCCCAGACCACTTCTGTTGCGAGCGTCGGTAGTGCTCGGCCAAATAGGCCAGAATGTTCGCAATATGGTAGACGCCATTTCGATGAGTGCCGAGGCAAAGAAATAGGGTGTTTTAAACGTGGGTCACTGGAACATTTCACCCGAGACTGTCCTAAATAAGAAGAGGGAGAGAAAAAGCAAGAAGTAAAGGCAAGTAGTGCTCCATTGAGGGGTAGACCACAAAAGAACCTGAGAAGCGAGGCTACTAGCAGAGGTATGCCAATAGATGCTGCAGTGAGGTCCGAGGGTAAAACGCCTGCAAGGACTTACGCTATTCGTGCCCGTGAAGAGGCAGAGTCTCCTGACGTGATTACTGGTGCCTTTTCTATTCATGATAATATGTTGTTGTTTTAATTGACCCGAGGTCTACCCACTTCTATATTTATATGGAATTGATACCTTGTATGAGCATGATAGTAGGGTCAACTGAATTTGTGATAAAAGTGTCCAACCCCTTAGAAAAACATATTGATCGCGTGATTCTTAACAAGTAATAAATATTTATAATGAAGATCAAACCTAGACTAACTATTATCACAACGAAAAGGCAAGCGCACCTATCAAACAATAGTATAGTAATGGCAAGACCGGGATATCGTACCCAAGGAAACCAAAAGTACTAGTAATAACTATCTTTTTATTATTTAACCTAGAAATAAAGAGGGGTTGTTTATTAAACTAATTAACAAAACTAATTAACTAATTAAACTAAAAGAAAAGAGAAAATTTGGAAAAAGACTTGAAGAAAAGTAATTGATAAAGACGACACCGAATGAGGAATCCACCTAGATTTCACTTGTTATCTGACTCTGAACCAGACGATTTATTCACTTGACTTGATCCGTGAGACTCCCTAACCTATATTATTATCTCTTTCAAGACTAGTAACGTCTAACCCTCAGTTGAATTAATCGAAATCTCTTTCTTAATTAAAACCCCTAGAGAAGCAGTAAATCGATCTATGGACTCCCATATTAGGTTTCACCCTAATCCGGCAAAATCTCGTAACCCTATTTCTAGGCGTTCGATCAACTCCGCTTAATTATGCCAAATCTACTCTTAGACAAGGGCTTTTGCTCCTCTGCATAAGCACATCAAATCATGAATCAATACCCGAAATATTAACTCAAGCATTAAGAACACATAATTAAGAAAAAATCAAGTATTTATCATACAGTTCAGATAATAATAACAAGATCCATCATAGGTTTCAACCCCCTTAGGTATCTAAGGAGTTTAGTTCATAATAAAATAAGAGTACATCTCAAAAGTATGAAAATAACAAAACATAAAGAAAACTCTAAAACCCCTGAAGGAATTCTGAGAGAGATCTTCAGTCTTGGAGTAGCTCCGGGTTTTGGGATGGATCGTCTGGCTTACTTCAAGTAATTCCCAGCGTGTGGTTTTATACTCTAGAAAAGTTCTGGAGGGGACCCCTCTTTCTAAGTCATACTTAGGGTGTTTGTATAGGCTTTGGATTGGCTTTCTTCCTCCCTAAGTATCCTTTGCCGTGTGAAATACAGCTTCTTGAAAAAGGGACACGCCCATGTGCCACGGCCGTGTGACGTGATTGCCAGGCTGTGTTCGATCCATTAAATTGCACAAGGATATGTGGGTCAATGGCCAGGCCGTGTGACTCGTGAAAGGCTTGGTCGACACCCTCGAAAGACACGAGCGTGTGAGCTGCCCGTGTGGCAAGGCTTAGGCCATGTCATCTTCTCGATTTGGTTCGTTTCGTCCCTTTTTTTCTCGTTTTTGGCTCTTTTTGACTCTTGGTGCTCTCTTGAGTACAAAACATGAAATAACCGAATTAAGAGCACCAAAATCCACAAATATAGTAATAAACATCCATAAATATGCTAAGTATTTGGGGTAAAAATATGTATAATTTGGCGTTTATCACATGTGCTTGTAGACCAAGTGTGTAGAAATGATCCTTTAACAATTAGAGGTCATTGTTTTCCGGCTAACTTGATGTTATTGTCATTTAATGAATTTGATATAATCCTTGGGATGGATTGGTTGACTTCTCATAGTGTTGTAGTGGACTGTGGAAGGAAAATTATTGAGTTGAAGTGTAAAGATGGGAATGTCCTTCAGGTTGGACCAGATGAATAGAATAAATTGCCTAAAGTAATATCGTCTTTGGTTGCTGAAAAATATATGAGGAAAAGATATGAGGCTTATCTCGCTTTTGTGTTGAATACTCAAGTGTTTGAGTCGAAGATTGAATTGGTACCAGTGGTTTGTAAGTTTATAGATGTGTTCCTGGAAGAGTTACTCGGATTATCTCCAGCTAGGGTAGTGGAATTTGGTATCGAGTTGGTCCCTAGTACGGCACTTATCTCGATCACTCTGTATAGAATGGCCCCAACAGAGTTGAAAGCGTTGAAAGTACAGCTGCAAGAGTTAATGGATAAAGGTCTTACGAGACCTAGTTATTCACCATGGGGCGCACTAGTGTTGTTTGTGAAAAAGAAAGATGGGTCGATGAGGTTATGTATTGACTATAGACAGCTTAATAAGGTAACTGTGAAGAACAAGTATCCTTTGCCAAGGATCGATGATTTATTTGATTAGTTGAAGGGAGCCACGGTGTTTTCCAAGATAGACTTGAGGTCTAGTTATTATCAGTTAAAGGTTAAGGAGCAAGATGTACCGAAAACTGCATTTAGGACGAGGTATGGGCACTATGAGTTTCTTGTTATGCCCTTCAGTTTAACAAATGCTCCTGCGGTGTTTATTGATTTAATGAACCGTATTTTTCGGCCGTATTTGGATAAGTTCGTGGTGGTTTTTATCAACGACATATTAATTTACTCAAGTAATGAGAGTGAACACGCATAGCATTTGAGAATGGTTCTACAAACTTTGAGAGATAAGCAGCTTTATGCCAAGTTCAGGAAGAGTGAATTTTTTCTTAAAGAGGTCAGATTTCTAGGACACATTGTGTCAGGTGATGGGATTAGAGTTGACCCAAGCAAGATCTCAGTTATTGTTGAGTGGAAACCACTGAGGAATGTGACTAAGGTTTGAAGCTTTTTGGGTTTGGCTGGATATTATAGACTATTTGTAAATGGATTCTCGATGATAGCTACGTCGATCACAAGGCTGTTGAAAAAAGATATTAAGTTCAAATGGACAAAAAAGTGCCAACAAGGTTTCAAGAAATTAAAGGCTTTGTTGACTAAAGCCCCAATTTTAGTGCAACCAGAGTCAGGCAAGGAGTTTGTGATATATAGCAATGCCTCTTTGAATGGTTTGGGGTGTGTGCTTATGCAAGAAGGCAAGTAGCCTATGCCTCAAGACAAGTTAAGCCAGACGAGAGAAATTACCCGACCCATGACTTGGAACTAGCAGCTATAGTGTTCGCATTAAAGATTTGGAGTGTAACAGCCCAAAATTGACCCTAGTCGGGAAGTGGTTTCGGGACCACAAAACCGAGTCATAAAAATAATTAATTTCCATATTCTATGCTTATTATGTGTGTACATGAGTATGTGGAAGTTTCATTCTCCAATTTTGCCAATTGCATGAGAAATTATTAAATAGGGATCGATATGAGACATGGTGAAAATATGATAGGCTAATTTAAAATGGTCTATTAATGCATGTTGTGAAATGATGGGTTTGCATGTCAAATTACCCAAAATTTGAGCTAGTGGTTGGCCATGCTATGGGTGGAAACATGTTGGGAACATGTTGGCCTAGTGAGGTATGTAGGAAAAAATAAAATAAGGAGTATGGGTAATAAAGAAAGGAAAAACAAAAAAATGAGTGGTTGTTTCCCCCCCATTGCCGTGAGCTAAAGAAAGGAAAAGAAAAACTTGTTCATCCTTTTTCATCCTCTTTTGACCGAAAATTCTAAGGGAGGAGGAAGGAGTTCTTGCTTCATGTTTGGTTTGGAAGAGAATTAGGAGGAAGTTTGGCCATGCATGTAACTAGATTGAGGTATGTTTGATATTATTCTTTGAGATTCATGTATATTTTAAGTTGTAAGTTTGAAATCTACCTAGCCATGGTTCAAACTTTGTTAAATGATGGAGATGATATTCGGCCATGCATGTTACATTCTTGGTTGGTATTTTGATGTTTGATGTTGTGGTGATGAGGCATGAAGATGAGTTAAGATTCGGCCTAGGTGGAGTTGTGTTAATGCCATTGCATGCTAAATATGAAGCTTGTTAATGATGCATGTGATGGTGGATTGATGATTCTTGAATCTCTTTTTTTTTAGCATTTTGAGTGAGCACATATGTGCATTGGTTGCTAGATGGGGAAGAATCGGTTAGCAAGTTGTGTGCTAAGGCCGAATATAATTTTTGTAGGTTAATGAGTAATGCATGTGCTAAATTGATGGAAAGGGAGAGGATGCTTTACTAGTGTATAAATGATATAAAGATTTTAGAAATTATTTTTGGTTAGGTGTATGTATGATTAGGTATATTCAGCCATATGAGTAAATATATATAGATGATGTTAAATTTGATTATGTATAATGGGCCATATAGGGTACACATTGTGATATTAACTTTGATTCTCCATAATTGATCAAGTGGGTGATTAGTAAGGGTGATTGCCGAATATACTAACATACATATGCATGTGCAATTGGATTGTAAATATTTAGCAAGGCGGTTAAACTAGTTGATTTATTGATTAAGCTCAAGGAGTTAAAGGAGGAGAATCGAGCAAAGGCAAAGAAAAGATCATCGAGTAGCCGAGTTGGAACCATCTTACCCAACACAAGTAAGTCATTAAGCATATCTTTGGTATTGATTTAAAGGATCGTAATACCTATACCATTGTGTTTAATGAGATGAAATGTATACAATGTATATGTAAGTAGAGATGAAATTTGTCGAATGTAAAAAGGAAGTGAAGCCTATTGAGTGGCTGGTTTTCGGCACTAAGTGTGCGGGCAATAAGTGTTCACGGTCATGAGATTGGCACTAAGTGTGCGGGTTTAAATTGTACAGCACTAAGTGTGCGAGTTTAAAGTACATGGCACTAAGTGTGCGTGGTTGATTATTAAGCACTATGTGTGCGAACCCAATATATATTTTTTATAAATTATTTACATTAAGGGTGCGACCTTACCGAGTCGATTTTGGACAGCGGAAAAGGTAAGTGTGCGAACTTGAAATGCATGGCACTAAGTGTGTGAGTTTAAAGTACATGGCACTAAGTGTGCGCGGTTGATTATTAAGCACTATGTGTACGAACCCAATATATATTTTCTATAAATTATTTACATGAAGGGTGCGACTTTACCGAGTCAATTTTGGACAGCGGAAAAGGTAAGTACCTTGAGTTCATGGCTAATAGGCGCTATGTTTATATTTGGAGTTGAGCTTGGTAAGTTTTGAACCTATGTGACGATTATAGTTGAAGTCACATACATAAGGTTCATTGTGGAATAGGTGAAAGTTCGTTTAATTGTATGATTATAACGAAAATAAAATGATGTATGAAAGGCCAATGTAGGACTTGGTATGAGATTGAACCATAGGGTTTAAGGAACTATGGTATAGTTTGGTATGGATGGAGTACTTAACCTCATTTCATTGTTTCCTGTTGTGATAATTTTATTAATGGATGGTTGTGGAATGCTTATGGCTTACTGAGTTATATACTCATTCGGTGTTTGCTTGTCACCTATTCTAGGTTTCTTGGACTCGTCTCTTTTTGCGTGATCGTGCCGTCGTCGAAGTCATCACACCGGCTAGCAAGTTTTGGTACTTTCTTCTTAGTCGGCTTAGGAGAACATTTCGGCATGTATAGGCTATTATGTTGTGTTTGAACTTTGGTATGTAAACTTTTAGCCATGCGAAAATGGCATAAATGTTCGGTTGGGTTTGGTTTCATAACGATAGGTCGTAAATCTTGATAATTCGACCTTTTTATGCCATATGTCATGGTTGATTATTTTGGTATTAAAATTCATGATATGGCAATAGTGTAGTAGGGGGATGTTTGACAATGATTAGCCTTTGGCATGGCTAGTCATGATCATAATTTGTGATATGTATGACGAATTACTAGTTAGATCAAGGAGAAATCACGAAATGGGCATAGTTGCTTTCGTAACAGATGCTGGCAGCAGCAGTGATGTGAGATTGAAAAATCACTAAAAATATTAGGAGTGGAATTAATGGATGAATAAATTATGTATTCGAAGCTCGATGAGTCTATGTTCATATAGAGGCAACGAAAAGATCATATGGACAGTATGTTAAGAGATATTCAGGTTCTCGTGAGACAGGGCCAGAACGGTTTCTGGATTTCCTGTTCCAACTTTGGAAATTCATTATATATTAACCAGAGATAATTAGGAGTCATACCATATATGGATAGATTCCTCTCTGAGTCTAGTTTCTATAGAAACAAACGGCATCAGTATTGAAGCTCTGTGCAGGGAGATATCCAGGTCGTAATGCGCAAAGGCAGTGTAGTCGATCCCTGTAACATGGGAGACTTTGACTAACAAACTGTACTAATTGGCCTGACCAAAAATTCTAGAAAATTTATGTAGATGTGCATATGAGTCTAGTTTCAGGGAAAAATCACGAAACTGATTTTCGAGTTGTGAAACTCAAGATATGATTTTTAAATCGACTAGTATGCAGATTGGCAGTGTCTGAGAAATATTTTTATAAAGGGTTTAAAGTCTGTTAACATCTCGTGTTCGACTCCGGTGTCGGTCTCGGGTTCGGGGTGTTACATTTGATTGGTATCAGAGCTATGGTTGAGTCAGTTCTAGGACTACCATAGCACGTATGAGTCTAGCTATACATGCCGAATGTTAATGTTTAACTGTGTGATGACTTCTGACGGTTAAAATTTATGTTTTGATTAGTAAATGGATCCCGGTGTAGAGAGAACCTTGGCGGATGACATTGAAAGTGTAGCGGCTGCTCCTACACAAGGGACACCGCCTGTTGAACCTCAGTCATCTGCGAATAATCAAGGTGAGGGGGCTAAACAAGCCTTCTTTACCATGATGAATGAGTGGGTCGCGCAGTATGCCCGAACCAATCCGGCTGTCCAACAATTCCCGAATTTGAATAATCCACCCCCGGAGCCAGTAATGCCATCAGTTACTGATCCTGTGAGGCTGAGTAAGCCACCTGTAGACTTGATTAGGAAGCGCGGGGCTGAGGAGTTCAGGGCCATAGTTACTGATGATGCTGAAAGGGCCGAGTTCTGGCTTGATAACACCATTCGGGTGTTTGATGAACTGTCATGCACACCCGATGAATGTCTAAAGTGTGCTATATCCTTGTTGCGGGACTCAGCCTACTATTGGTGGAGGACCCTGATTTCTATAGTCCCAAACGAACGAGTAACTTGGGACTTCTTTCAGACGGAATTTCGAAAGAAATATATTAGTCAACGGTTCATTGATCAAAGCGTAAGGAATTCTTGGAACTCAAACAAGGCCGTATGACAGTATCTGAATACGAACATGAATTCGTAAGACTCAGTAGGTATGCCCGGGAGTGTGTAGCTGATGAGGTTGCTATGTGCAAAAGATTCGAAGAAGGATTGAATGAAGATTTAAAGCTACTAATGGGTATTTGAAAATAAAAGAATTCGTAACACTAGTCGAACGAGCCTGCAAGGCCGAAGAACTTGGAAAGGAGAAGAAGAAGGCTGAATTTGAAGCTAGAGACTATCGTAAAAGATCGACGGGTAAAGCTCCGTTCTCAGCCGTAAAGAAGTTCAGGGAGGACACTAATAAGTCGAGGACGACTGCGGGAATTTCCATCAGAGCAAGACCATCGACGGACTCCCGAGCTACTTCGGTAGCTAGTGTGGGCAATAATCGTCTAGAGAAACCTGAATGTCCCCAATGTGGAAGACGACACATAGGTGAATGTTGGGGTAAGTCTATTAACAGGGCCTGTTACGGATGCGGTTCGAAGGACCACTTCATTAGAGATTGCACGGAGCTTGATGAGAAGAATAAGATTCAAGGTGCAAGACCTAGTGGAGTGACAACTAGAGGTAGACCACCGAGAATTTTAGGAGGTAGGGGTGGTAGTCAGAGAGGGACCTCTGATACGGCTGTTCGAGCCGAGAACCGTACTCCTGCTAGAGCATATGCCATTCGCGCACGAGAGGAGGCATCCTCCCCTGACGTCATCACTGGTACCTTCACTCTCTTTGATACTAATGTGATTGCATTGATTGACCCTGGCTCTACTTATTCATATGTATGTGAAACCTTAGCATCCAGTAAGACTCTACCTGTTGAGTCTACTGAGTTCGTAATTCGGGTGTCAAATCCCTTGGGTCGTTACGTGCTTGTCGACAAAGTGTGTAAGAGATGTCCCCTAGTAATTCGAGGTTCTTGTTTTCCGGCGGACTTGATGCTTTTGCCGTTTGATGAATTTGATGTTATTCTTGGTTTGGATTGGCTGACCGCGCATGATGCGGTTGTGAATTGCAAAAGCAAGACTATTGATTTGAGGTGCCCAAATGACGAGGTAATCCGAGTTGAGTCTACGGATTTGGAGGGGTTGCCAGCTGTAATATCAGCAATGTTGGCCCAGAAATATGTAAGAAAAGGGTGCGAAGCATACCTTGCGTATGTACTTGATGATAAAGAATTAGAAACAAACCCGAATCTGTGCGGGTGGTTTGTGAATACCCGGATGTTTTTCCTGAAGAATTACCGGGTTTACCACCTGTTCGGGAGGTAGAGTTTGGTATTGAGCTTGTACCTGGGACTACGCCGATTTCGATAGCTCCGTATCGTATGGCACCAACTGAGTTAAAAGAGTTGAAAGCTCAGTTGCAAGAATTGATGGATAGAGGTTTTGCTCGACCAAGTTTCTCACCTTGGGGTGCACCAGTATTGTTCGTGAAAAGAAGGACGGAACCATGAGGTTGTGCATTGACTATCGTCAACTGAATAAAGTGACGATAAAGAACAAATATCCGTTGCCGCGCATCGATGATTTGTTCGACCAACTGAAGGGAGCCTCAGTGTTCTCAAAAATAGATTTGAGATCGGGCTATTATCAGTTGCGAATTCGAGATTCGGACATACCCAAAACTGCCTTCAGGACGAGATATGGTCACTACGAGTTCTTAGTGATGCCATTTGGGCTCACTAATGCCCCTGCGGTATTTATGGATTTGATGAATCGGATCTTCAGACCATATTTGGATCGGTTCATAGTTGTGTTCATTGATGACATCTTGGTCTATTCAAGAGATGAGACCGAACATGCTGAACACCTGAGACTGGTGTTGAAAATTTTGCGGGATAAGAAGTTATATGCTAAGTTCAGTAAGTGTGAGTTCTGGTTAAGAGAGGTTAGCTTCTTGGGTCATGTGGTATCCGCATCGGGTATTCGAGTTGACCCGAACAAAATCTCAGCCATACTTAACTGGAAACCTCCGAGAAATATTACTGAGGTTCGGAGCTTTTTGGGACTCGCCGGTTATTACCGACGATTTGTCAAAGGTTTCTCGATGATAGCCACACCAATGACGAAGCTACTTCAAAAGGATGCTAAGTTCGAATGGACGGAGAAATGTCAGAAAGGCTTCGATCAACTGAAAACTCATTTGACTGAAGCTCCAATTTTAGTGCAACCCGAATCAGGCAAAGAGTTTGTCATTTATAGTGACGCATCCCTACTTGGGTTGGGTTGCGTATTGATGCAAGAAGGTCGAGTTGTGGCCTATGCGTCGAGACAATTAAAGCCACATGAGAAAAATTATCCGACCCATGATCTTGAACTAGCTGCCATCGTATTTGCTTTAAAAATATGGCGACATTACTTATTTGGTGAAAAGTGCCATGTATTTCGGATCACAAAAGTCTCAAATATTTGATGACTCAAGAGACTTAAATCTGCGACAAAGACGTTGGCTTGAGTTGTTGAAAGATTACGAGCTTGTCATTGATTACCACCCGGGAAGGCTAATGTGATTGCGGACGCCTTAAGCCGGAAGTCATTGGTTGCTTTACGAGCAATGAATATGCATTTGTTTGTTCTACCTGACAATGTGTTAGTTGCTGAATTAAAAGCCAAACCATTATTGATTCATCAAATTCGTGAAGCCCAGAAAGTTGATGATGATTGTTTGAGGTTCAGAAGTCATTTGTGTGTTCCAAGGAGTTCGGAACTCATTTCGATGATTCTGAACGAAGCCGATTGTAGCCGAATGTCAAGTCACCCAGGGAGTACGAAAATGTACAACAATTTGAAACGTTGGTTTTGGTGGCATGGTATGAAACGGGACATCTCCGACTTTGTTTCGAGATGTTTAATATGTCAACAAGTGAAAGCGGAACATCAAGTGCCTTCAGGATTACTTCAGCCGATCATGATACCCGAGTGGAAATGGGATCGAGTCACAATGGACTTTGTGTCCGGACTACCATTGTCAACAAGTAAGAAGGATGCAATTTGGGTTGTTGTTGATAGACTGACTAAGTCGGCTCACTTTATCCCCGTGCGTACGGATTTTTCATTGGATAAATTAGCCGAATTGTATGTTTCTCAGATTGTGAGATTACACGGGGTACCTATTTCTATCGTGTCGGATAGAGATCCGAGATTCACCTCACGATTTTGGAAGAAATTGCAAGAAGCTTTGGGTACCAAGCTGCACTTTTAGCACCGCTTTTCATCCCCAAACCAATGGTCAATCCGAACGGATAATTCAGATACTCGAGGATATGCTGAGATGCTGCATCCTTGAGTTTAGTGGTTCATGGGAACGGTATTTACCTTTGATTGAATTCGCTTACAACAATAGTTTTCAATCAAGTATTAAGATGGCACCTTACGAGGCTTTGTACGGTCGTAAATGACGTACACCATTGTTTTGGACCGAGCTCGGTGAAAGTAAAATTTTCGGAGTTGATTTGATTAAAGATGCCGAACAGAAAGTAAAGGTAATCCGTGAAAGTCTGAAGGCAGCCACAGATCGTCAGAAATCGTATGCGGACTTGAAACGAAAGGACATTGAATATCAGGTGGGAGATAAAGTGTTCCTTAAAGTTTCGCCTTGGAAAAAGGTACTCAGGTTTGGCCGTAAGGGCAAGTTGAGCCCGAGATTCATTGGGCCGTACGAAATCTCCGAACGAGTTGGTCCGGTTGCGTATAGATTGATTTTGCCCCCTGAGCTTGAAAGATTCACGACGTCTTTCATGTTTCGATGCTTCGACGCTATCGATCTGATCCATCGCACATAATTAGCCCATCAGAGGTTGAAATTCAAGCCGATATGAGTTATGAAGAAGAACTGATGCGTATCCTAGCTCGTGAAGTGAAGGAGTTGCGAAACAAAAGGGTTCCGTTAGTGAAGGTGTTATCGCTCAAACATGGGATCGAGGAAGCTACTTGGGAACCGAGAGCTCGATGAAAGAACGATACCCAAACCTATTTACCGGTAAGATTTTCGGGGACGAAAATTTCTTAAGTGGGGGAGAGTTGTAACAGCCCAAAATTGACCCTAGTCGGGAAGTGGTTTCGGGACCACAAACCGAGTCATAAAAATAATTAATTTCCATATTCTATGCTTATTATGTGTGTACATGAGTATGTGGAAGTTTCATTCTCCAATTTGCCAATTGCATGAGAATTATTAAATAGGATCGATATGAGACATGGTGAAAATATGATAGGCTAATTAAAATGGTCTATTAATGCATGTTGTGAAAATGATGGTTTGCATGTCAAATTACCCAAATTTGAGCTAGTGGTTGGCCATGCTATGGGTGGAAACATGTTGGGAACATGTTGGCCTAGTGAGTATGTAGGAAAAAAATAAAATAAGGAGTATGGGTAATAAAGAAAGGAAAAACAAAAAAATGAGTGGTTGTTTCCCCCCCCCATTGCCGTGAGCTAAAGAAAGGAAAAGAAAAACTTGTTCATCCTTTTTCATCCTCTTTTGACCGAAAATTCTAAGGGAGGAGGAAGGAGTTCTTGCTTCATGTTTGGTTTGGAAGAGAATTAGGAGGAAGTTTGGCCATGCATGTAACTAGATTGAGGTATGTTTGATATTATTCTTTGAGATTCATGTATATTTTAAGTTGTAAGTTTGAAATCTACCTAGCCATGGTTCAAACTTTGTTAAATGATGGAGATGATATTCGGCCATGCATGTTACATTCTTGGTTGGTATTTTGATGTTTGATGTTGTGGTGATGAGGCATGAAGATGAGTTAAGATTCGGCCTAGGTGGAGTTGTGTTAATGCCATTGCATGCTAAATATGAAGCTTGTTAATGATGCATGTGATGGTGGATTGATGATTCTTGATCTCTTTTTTTTTAGCATTTTTGAGTGGCACATATGTGCATTGGTTGCTAGATGGGGAAGAATCGGTTAGCAAGTTGTGTGCTAAGGCCGAATATAATTTTTGTAGGTTAATGAGTAATGCATGTGCTAAATTGATGGAAAGGAAGGACGCTTTACTAGTGTATAATGATATAAATTTAGAATTATTTGTTAGGTGTATGTTGATTAGGTATATTCGCATATGAGTAATATATATAGATATGTTAATTTGATTATATAATGGCCATATGGTACACATTGTGATATTAACTTTATTCTCCATATTGATCAAGTGGTGATTATAAGGGATTGCGAATATACTATACATATGCATGTGTAATTGATTGTAAATATTTAGCAAGGCGGTTAACTAGTTGATTTATTGATTAAGCTCAAGGAGTTAAAGGAGGAGAATCGAGCAAAGGCAAAGAAAAGATCATCGAGTAGCCGAGTTGAACCATCTTACCCACACAAGTAAGTCATTAAGCATATCTTTGGTATTGATTTAAAGGATCGTAATACCTATACCATTGTGTTTAATGAGATGAAATGTATACAAATGTATATGTAAGTAGAGATGAATTTGTCGAATGTAAAAGGAAGTGAAGCCTATTGAGTGGCTGGTTTTCGGCACTAAGTGTGCGGGCAATAAGTGTTCACGGTCATGAGATGGCACTAGTGGGGGTTTAATTGTACAGCACTAAGTGTGCGAGTTAAAGTACATGGCACTAGTTGGTGGTTTTTAAGCATATGTGTGCGACCAATATTATTTCTATAATTATTACATTAGTGCGATCGATTGGACAGGATAGTAAGTTGCGAACTTGAATGCATGGCACTAGTGTGTGAGTTTAAAGTACATGGCACTAGTGTTGCGCGGTTGATTATTAAGCACTATGTGTGCGAACCCATATATATTTTCTATAAATTATTTACATGAGGGTGCGACTTTACCGGAAGGTCCAAATTTTGGCCTGGACAGCGTAGTTAAAGGGTTTAAGTACCTTGGCAGTTACAATGGCTAAGTAATTGGCGCTTATGATTTATCATTGGAGTTGAAGCCTGGGTTTAAGTTTTTTTTTGAAGCCTACTATGACGTTTATAAGTTTTGAATGCTCCATTTTATTCGTTTGCTTGTCACCTATTCTAGGTTTCTTGGACTCGTCTCTTTTTGCGTGATCGTGCCGTCGTCGAAGTCATCACACCGGCTAGCAAGTTTTGGTACT
>NC_053436.1:21976447-22011222 GCF_007990345.1 Gossypium hirsutum
GGGGCCACTAAGTGTGCGGTGTTTAAGATCGTTACCTTAGCGACTTAATGTGTGTTGTCTGTTTCGTTTAATAGTTTATCTGGTTACTAAGTGTGCGTGGTTGTCTTGTATTTAATACACACTATTATGTTTGTTCGAACCCATATATATTTTTTTAAATTTTTACATTAAGGGTGGACTTACCGAGTCGATTTTGGACAGCGGAAAAGGTAAGTGTGCGAACTTGAATGCATGGCACTAAGTGTTGTTTAAAGTCATGCACTAAGTGTGCGCGGTTGATATTAAGCACTATTGTACGAACCATATATATTTTCTATAATTATTTACATAAGGGTGCGACTTTACCGAGTCAATTTGGACAGCGGAAAGGTAAGTACCTTGAGTTCATGGCTAATAGGCGCTATGTTTTATTTGGGTTGAGCTTGGTAATTTTGAACCTATGTGACGATTATAGTTGAGTCACTACATAAGGTTCATTGTGGATAGGTGAAAGTTCGTTTAATGTATGATATACGAAAATAAAATGATGTATGAAGGCCAATGTAGACTTGTATGAGATGAACCATAGGTTTAAGAACTATGGTATAGTTTGGTATGGATGGAGTACTTAACCTCATTTCATTGTTTCCTGTTGTGATAATTTTATTAATGGATGGTTTGTGGAATGCTTATGGCTTACTGAGTTATATACTCATTCGGTGTTTGCTTGTCACCTATTCTAGGTTTCTTGGACTCGTCTCTTTTTGCGTGATCGTGCCGTCGTCGAAGTCATCACACCGGCTAGCAAGTTTTGGTACTTTCTTCTTAGTCGGCTTAGGAGAACATTTCGGCATGTATAGGCTATTATGTTGTGTTTGAACTTTGGTATGTAAACTTTTAGCCATGCGAAAATGGCATAAATGTTCGGTTGGGTTTGGTTTCATAACGTTAGGTCGTAAATCTTGATAATTCGACCTTTTTATGCCATATGTCATGGTTGATTATTTTGGTTTAAAATTCATGATATGGCAATAGTGTAGTAGGGGGATGTTTGACAATGATTAGCCTTTGGCATGGCTAGTCATGATCATAATTTGTGATATGTATGACGAATTACTAGTTAGATCAAGGAGAAATCACGAAATGGGCATAGTTGCTTTCGTAACAGATGCTGGCAGCAGCAGTGATGTGAGATTGAAAAATCACTAAAAATATAGGAGTGGAATTAATGGATGAATAAATTATGTATTCGAAGCTCGATGAGTCTATTTCATATAGAGCAACGAAAAGATCATATGGACAGTATGTTAAGAGATATTCAGGTTCTCGTGAGACAGGGCCAGAACGGTTTCTGGATTCCTGTTCCACTTTGGAAATTCATTATATATTAACCAGAGAAATTAGGAGTCATACCATATATGGATAGATTCCTCTCTGAGTCTAGTTTCTATAGAAACAAACGGCATCAGTATTGAAGCTCTGTGCAGGGAGATATCCAGGTCGTAATGCGCAAAGGCAGTGTAGTCGATCCCTGTAACATGGGAGACTTTGACTAACAAACTGTACTAATTGGCCGACCAAAAATTCTAGAAAAATTATGTAGATGGCATATGAGTCTAGTTTCAGGGAAAAATCACGAAACTGATTTTCGAGTTGTGAAACTCAAGATATGATTTTTAAACGACTAGTATGCAGATTGGCAGTGTCTGAGAAATATTTTTATAAAGGGTTTAAAGTCTGTTAACATCTCGTGTTCGACTCCGGTGTCGGTCTCGGGTTCGGGGTGTTACATTTGATTGTATCAGAGCTATGGTTAGTCGTTCTAGACTACCATAGCACGTATGAGTCTAGCTATACATGCCGAATGTTAATGTTTAACTGTGTGATGACTTCTGACGGTTAAAATTTATGTTTTGATTAGTAAATGGATCCCGGTGTAGAGAGAACCTTGGCGGATGACATTGAAAGTGTAGCGGCTGCTCCTACACAAGGGACACCGCCTGTTGAACCTCAGTCATCTGCGAATAATCAAGGTGAGGGGGCTAAACAAGCCTTCTTTACCATGATGAATGAGTGGGTCGCGCAGTATGCCCGAACCAATCCGGCTGTCCAACAATTCCCGAATTTGAATAATCCACCCCGGAGCCAGTAATGCCATCAGTTACTGATCCTGTGAGGCTGAGTAAGCCACCTGTAGACTTGATTAGGAAGCGCGGGCTGAGGAGTTCAGGGCCATAGTTACTGATGATGCTGAAAGGGCCGAGTTCTGGCTTGATAACACCATTCGGGTGTTTGATGAACTGTCATGCACACCCGATGAATGTCTAAAGTGTGCTATATCCTTGTTGCGGGACTCAGCCTACTATTGGTGGAGGACCCTGATTTCTATAGTCCCAAACGAACGAGTAACTTGGGACTTCTTTCAGACGGAATTTCGAAAGAAATATATTAGTCAACGGTTCATTGATCAAAAGCGTAAGGAATTCTTGGAACTCAAACAAGGCCGTATGACAGTATCTGAATACGAACATGAATTCGTAAGACTCAGTAGGTATGCCCGGGAGTGTGTAGCTGATGAGGTTGCTATGTGCAAAAGATTCGAAGAAGGATTGAATGAAGATTTAAAGCTACTAATGGGTATTTTGAAAATAAAAGAATTCGTAACACTAGTCGAACGAGCCTGCAAGGCGAAGAACTTGGAAAGGAGAAGAAGAAGGCTGAATTTGAAGCTAGAGACTATCGTAAAAGATCGACGGGTAAAGCTCCGTTCTCAGCCGTAAAGAAGTTCAGGGAGGACACTAATAAGTCGAGGACGACTGCGGGAATTTCCATCAGAGCAAGACCATCGACGGACTCCCGAGCTACTTCGGTAGCTAGTGTGGGCAATAATCGTCTAGAGAAACCTGAATGTCCCCAATGTGGAAGACGACACATAGGTGAATGTTGGGGTAAGTCTATTAACAGGGCCTGTTACGGATGCGGTTCGAAGGACCACTTCATTAGAGATTGCACGGAGCTTGATGAGAAGAATAAGATTCAAGGTGCAAGACCTAGTGGAGTGACAACTAGAGGTAGACCACCGAGAATTTTAGGAGGTAGGGGTGGTAGTCAGAGAGGGACCTCTGATACGGCTGTTCGAGCCGAGAACCGTACTCCTGCTAGAGCATATGCCATTCGCGCACGAGAGGAGGCATCCTCCCCTGACGTCATCACTGGTACCTTCACTCTCTTTGATACTAATGTGATTGCATTGATTGACCCTGGCTCTACTTATTCATATGTATGTGAAACCTTAGCATCCAGTAAGACTCTACCTGTTGAGTCTACTGAGTTCGTAATTCGGGTGTCAAATCCCTTGGGTCGTTACGTGCTTGTCGACAAAGTGTGTAAGAGATGTCCCCTAGTAATTCGAGGTTCTTGTTTTCCGGCGGACTTGATGCTTTTGCCGTTTGATGAATTTGATGTTATTCTTGGTTTGGATTGGCTGACCGCGCATGATGCGGTTGTGAATTGCAAAAGCAAGACTATTGATTTGAGGTGCCCAAATGACGAGGTAATCCGAGTTGAGTCTACGGATTTGGAGGGGTTGCCAGCTGTAATATCAGCAATGTTGGCCCAGAAATATGTAAGAAAAGGGTGCGAAGCATACCTTGCGTATGTACTTGATGATAAAGAATTAGAAAACAAACCCGAATCTGTGCGGGTGGTTTGTGAATACCCGGATGTTTTTCCTGAAGAATTACCGGGTTTACCACCTGTTCGGGAGGTAGAGTTTGGTATTGAGCTTGTACCTGGGACTACGCCGATTTCGATAGCTCCGTATCGTATGGCACCAACTGAGTTAAAAGAGTTGAAAGCTCAGTTGCAAGAATTGATGGATAGAGTTTTGCTCGACCAAGTTTCTCACCTTGGGGTGCACCAGTATTGTTCGTGAAAAAGAAGGACGGAACCATGAGGTTGTGCATTGACTATCGTCAACTGAATAAAGTGACGATAAAGAACAAATATCCGTTGCCGCGCATCGATGATTTGTTCGACCAACTGAAGGGAGCCTCAGTGTTCTCAAAAATAGATTTGAGATCGGGCTATTATCAGTTGCGAATTCGAGATTCGGACATACCCAAAACTGCCTTCAGGACGAGATATGGTCACTACGAGTTCTTAGTGATGCCATTTGGGCTCACTAATGCCCCTGCGGTATTTATGGATTTGATGAATCGGATCTTCAGACCATATTTGGATCGGTTCATAGTTGTGTTCATTGATGACATCTTGGTCTATTCAAGAGATGAGACCGAACATGCTGAACACCTGAGACTGGTGTTGAAAATTTTGCGGGATAAGAAGTTATATGCTAAGTTCAGTAAGTGTGAGTTCTGGTTAAGAGAGGTTAGCTTCTTGGGTCATGTGGTATCCGCATCGGGTATTCGAGTTGACCCGAACAAAATCTCAGCCATACTTAACTGGAAACCTCCGAGAAATATTACTGAGGTTCGGAGCTTTTTGGGACTCGCCGGTTATTACCGACGATTTGTCAAAGGTTTCTCGATGATAGCCACACCAATGACGAAGCTACTTCAAAAGGATGCTAAGTTCGAATGGACGGAGAAATGTCAGAAAGGCTTCGATCAACTGAAAACTCATTTGACTGAAGCTCCAATTTTAGTGCAACCCGAATCAGGCAAAGAGTTTGTCATTTATAGTGACGCATCCCTACTTGGGTTGGGTTGCGTATTGATGCAAGAAGTCGAGTTGTGGCCTATGCGTCGAGACAATTAAAGCCACATGAGAAAAATTATCCGACCCATGATCTTGAACTAGCTGCCATCGTATTTGCTTTAAAAATATGGCGACATTACTTATTTGGTGAAAAGTGCCATGTATTTTCGGATCACAAAAGTCTCAAATATTTGATGACTCAAAGAGACTTAAATCTGCGACAAAGACGTTGGCTTGAGTTGTTGAAAGATTACGAGCTTGTCATTGATTACCACCCGGGAAAGGCTAATGTGATTGCGGACGCCTTAAGCCGGAAGTCATTGGTTGCTTTACGAGCAATGAATATGCATTTGTTTGTTCTACCTGACAATGTGTTAGTTGCTGAATTAAAAGCCAAACCATTATTGATTCATCAAATTCGTGAAGCCCAGAAAGTTGATGATGATTGTTTGAGGTTCAGAAGTCATTTGTGTGTTCCAAGGAGTTCGGAACTCATTTCGATGATTCTGAACGAAGCCGATTGTAGCCGAATGTCAAGTCACCCAGGGAGTACGAAAATGTACAACAATTTGAAACGTTGGTTTGGTGGCATGGTATGAAACGGGACATCTCCGACTTTGTTTCGAGATGTTTAATATGTCAACAAGTGAAAGCGGAACATCAAGTGCCTTCAGGATTACTTCAGCCGATCATGATACCCGAGTGGAAATGGGATCGAGTCACAATGGACTTTGTGTCCGGACTACCATTGTCAACAAGTAAGAAGGATGCAATTTGGGTTGTTGTTGATAGACTGACTAAGTCGGCTCACTTTATCCCCGTGCGTACGGATTTTTCATTGGATAAATTAGCCGAATTGTATGTTTCTCAGATTGTGAGATTACACGGGGTACCTATTTCTATCGTGTCGGATAGAGATCCGAGATTCACCTCACGATTTTGGAAGAAATTGCAAGAAGCTTTGGGTACCAAGCTGCACTTTTAGCACCGCTTTTCATCCCCAAACCAATGGTCAATCCGAACGGATAATTCAGATACTCGAGGATATGCTGAGATGCTGCATCCTTGAGTTTAGTGGTTCATGGGAACGGTATTTACCTTTGATTGAATTCGCTTACAACAATAGTTTTCAATCAAGTATTAAGATGGCACCTTACGAGGCTTTGTACGGTCGTAAATGACGTACACCATTGTTTTGGACCGAGCTCGGTGAAAGTAAAATTTTCGGAGTTGATTTGATTAAAGATGCCGAACAGAAAGTAAAGGTAATCCGTGAAAGTCTGAAGGCAGCCACAGATCGTCAGAAATCGTATGCGGACTTGAAACGAAAGGACATTGAATATCAGGTGGGAGATAAAGTGTTCCTTAAAGTTTCGCCTTGGAAAAAGGTACTCAGGTTTGGCCGTAAGGGCAAGTTGAGCCCGAGATTCATTGGGCCGTACGAAATCTCCGAACGAGTTGGTCCGGTTGCGTATAGATTGATTTTGCCCCCTGAGCTTGAAAAGATTCACGACGTCTTTCATGTTTCGATGCTTCGACGCTATCGATCTGATCCATCGCACATAATTAGCCCATCAGAGGTTGAAATTCAAGCCGATATGAGTTATGAAGAAGAACTGATGCGTATCCTAGCTCGTGAAGTGAAGGAGTTGCGAAACAAAAGGGTTCCGTTAGTGAAGGTGTTATCGCTCAAACATGGGATCGAGGAAGCTACTTGGGAAACCGAGAGCTCGATGAAAGAACGATACCCAAACCTATTTACCGGTAAGATTTTCGGGGACGAAATTTCTTAAGTGGGGGAGAGTTGTAACAGCCCAAAATTGACCCTAGTCGGGAAGTGGTTTCGGGACCACAAAACCGAGTCATAAAAATAATTAATTTCCATATTCTATGCTTATTATGTGTGTACATGAGTATGTGGAAGTTTCATTCTCCAATTTTGCCAATTGCATGAGAAATTATTAAATAGGGATCGATATGAGACATGGTGAAAATATGATAGGCTAATTTAAAATGGTCTATTAATGCATGTTGTGAAAATGATGGGTTTGCATGTCAAATTACCCAAAATTTGAGCTAGTGGTTGGCCATGCTATGGGTGGAAACATGTTGGGAACATGTTGGCCTAGTGAGGTATGTAGGAAAAAAATAAAATAAGGAGTATGGGTAATAAAGAAAGGAAAAACAAAAAAATGAGTGGTTGTTTCCCCCCCCCATTGCCGTGAGCTAAAGAAAGGAAAAGAAAAACTTGTTCATCCTTTTTCATCCTCTTTTGACCGAAAATTCTAAGGGAGGAGGAAGGAGTTCTTGCTTCATGTTTGGTTTGGAAGAGAATTAGGAGGAAGTTTGGCCATGCATGTAACTAGATTGAGGTATGTTTGATATTATTCTTTGAGATTCATGTATATTTTAAGTTGTAAGTTTGAAATCTACCTAGCCATGGTTCAAACTTTGTTAAATGATGGAGATGATATTCGGCCATGCATGTTACATTCTTGGTTGGTATTTTGATGTTTGATGTTGTGGTGATGAGGCATGAAGATGAGTTAAGATTCGGCCTAGGTGGAGTTGTGTTAATGCCATTGCATGCTAAATATGAAGCTTGTTAATGATGCATGTGATGGTGGATTGATGATTCTTGAATCTCTTTTTTTTTAGCATTTTTGAGTGAGCACATATGTGCATTGGTTGCTAGATGGGGAAGAATCGGTTAGCAAGTTGTGTGCTAAGGCCGAATATAATTTTTGTAGGTTAATGAGTAATGCATGTGCTAAATTGATGGAAAGGGAGAGGACGCTTTACTAGTGTATAAATGATATAAAGATTTTAGAAATTATTTTTGGTTAGGTGTATGTATGATTAGGTATATTCGGCCATATGAGTAAATATATATAGATGATGTTAAATTTGATTATATATAATGGGCCATATAGGGTACACATTGTGATATTAACTTTGATTCTCCATAATTGATCAAGTGGGTGATTAGTAAGGGTGATTGCCGAATATACTAACATACATATGCATGTGTAATTGGATTGTAAATATTTAGCAAGGCGGTTAAACTAGTTGATTTATTGATTAAGCTCAAGGAGTTAAAGGAGGAGAATCGAGCAAAGGCAAAGAAAAGATCATCGAGTAGCCGAGTTGGAACCATCTTACCCACACAAGTAAGTCATTAAGCATATCTTTGGTATTGATTTAAAGGATCGTAATACCTATACCATTGTGTTTAATGAGATGAAATGTATACAAATGTATATGTAAGTAGAGATGAAATTTGTCGAATGTAAAAAGGAAGTGAAGCCTATTGAGTGGCTGGTTTTCGGCACTAAGTGTGCGGGCAATAAGTGTTCACGGTCATGAGATTGGCACTAAGTGTGCGGGTTTAAATTGTACAGCACTAAGTGTGCGAGTTTAAAGTACATGGCACTAAGTGTGCGTGGTTGATTATTAAGCACTATGTGTGCGAACCCAATATATATTTTCTATAAATTATTTACATTAAGGGTGCGACCTTACCGAGTCGATTTTGGACAGCGGAAAAGGTAAGTGTGCGAACTTGAAATGCATGGCACTAAGTGTGTGAGTTTAAAGTACATGGCACTAAGTGTGCGCGGTTGATTATTAAGCACTATGTGTGCGAACCCAATATATATTTTCTATAAATTATTTACATGAAGGGTGCGACTTTACCGAGTCAATTTTGGACAGCGGAAAGGTAAGTACCTTGAGTTCATGGCTAATAGGCGCTATGTTTATATTTGGAGTTGAGCTTGGTAAGTTTTGAACCTATGTGACGATTATAGTTGAAGTCACGTACATAAGGTTCATTGTGGAATAGGTGAAAGTTCGTTTAATTGTATGATTATAACGAAAATAAAATGATGTATGAAAGGCCAATGTAGGACTTGGTATGAGATTGAACCATAGGGTTTAAGGAACTATGGTATAGTTTGGTATGGATGGAGTACTGAACCTCATTTCATTGTTTCCTGTTGTGATAATTTTATTAATGGATGGTTGTGGAATGCTTATGGCTTACTGAGTTATATACTCATTCGGTGTTTGCTTGTCACCTATTCTAGGTTTCTTGGACTCGTCTCTTTTTGCGTGATCGTGCCGTCGTCGAAGTCATCACACCGGCTAGCAAGTTTTGGTACTTTCTTCTTAGTCGGCTTAGGAGAACATTTCGGCATGTATAGGCTATTATGTTGTGTTTGAACTTTGGTATGTAAACTTTTAGCCATGCGAAAATGGCATAAATGTTCGGTTGGGTTTGGTTTCATAACGATAGGTCGTAAATCTTGATAATTCGACCTTTTTATGCCATATGTCATGGTTGATTATTTTGGTGTTAAAATTCATGATATGGCAATAGTGTAGTAGGGGGATGTTTGACAATGATTAGCCTTTGGCATGGCTAGTCATGATCATAATTTGTGATATGTATGACGAATTACTAGTTAGATCAAGGAGAAATCACGAAATGGGCATAGTTGCTTTCGTAACAGATGCTGGCAGCAGCAGTGACGTGAGATTGAAAAATCACTAAAAATATTAGGAGTGGAATTAATTGATGAATAAATTATGTATTCGAATCTCGATGAGTCTATTTTCATATAGAAGCAACGAAAAGATCATATGGACAGTATGTTAAGAGATATTCAGGTTCTCGTGAGACAGGGCCAGAACGGTTTCTGGATTCCCTGTTCCGACTTTGGAAATTCATTATAAATTAACCAGAGACAATTAGGAGTCATACCATATATGGATAGATTCCTCTCTGAGTCTAGTTTCTATATAAACAAACGGCATCAGTATTGAAGCTCTGTGCAGGGAGATATCCAGGTCGTAATGCACAAAGGTCAGTGTAGTCGATCCCTGTAACATGGGATACTTTGACTAATAAACTGTACTAATTGGCCCAACCAAAAATTCTAGAAAAAAATATGTAGATGGGCATATGAGTCTAGTTTCAGGGAAAAATCACAAAACTGATTTTCGAGTTGTGAAACTCAAGATATGATTTTTAAAGCGACTAGTACGCAGATTGGCAGTGTCTGAGAAATATTTTTATAAAGGGTTTAAAGTCTGTTAAAATCTCGTGTTCGACTCCGGTGTCGGTCTCGGGTTCGGGGTGTTACATGGAGACACCATTTGTATGGTGAGAAGTGCCGAGTATTCACTGATCACAAGAGTCTTAGGTACTTGATGACTCAAAAGGAGTTAAAATTGCGGCAACGATGATGGTTAGAACTAATAAAAGATTATGAGTTGACTATCGACTACCATCCGGGAAAGGCGAACATGGTCACCGATGCATTGAGTAGAAAATCGTTATTTACATTGAGAGCAATGAACACCAATCTGGCTTTGTCTAATGATGGTTGAGTTCAAGCAGAGTTGAGAGCTAGACCGATATTCCTACAAGAGAATCGAGAAGCTTAGGATAACAATAGTGATTTGCAAGCCAAGAGAACCCAGTGTGAGTTAGGCATCGAGTCAGATTTTCGTATTGGTACTGATGGATGTATAATGCGTAAAGATAGAGTTTGCGTACCCAAGAACAACGAGCTTATTCATAAGATTCTACAAGAGGCGCATAGTGGTTGTTTATCCGTCCACCTGGGTGTGTGAAAATGTACAACGACCTTAAGAAAATGTACTAGTGGTCAGGAATGAAAAAGGACATTTCAGAGTTCGTTTCTAGGTGTCCAGTGTGTCAGCAAGTGAAAGCCGAACACCAAGTACCTTCGGGTCTACTTTAGTTTATAACAATTCCAAAGTGGAAGTGGGATCAGATTACCATGGATTTTGTGACGGGCTGGCCAGTAACCCCGAAGAAAAAGGATATTGTTTGGGTTGTTGTGGATAGGCTAACAAAGTCAGCACATTTTATACCAGTGCGTACTGACTACTCCCTTAAGAGATTGGCTGAGTTGTACATTTTCGAGTTTGTGAGACTACACGGGGTGCCCTTGTCAATTGTTTCAGATAGGGACCCGAGATTTACTTCGAGGTTTTGGAAAAAGTTGCAAGAGGTATTGGGAACAAAGTTGAGTTTCAGCATGACATTTCACCCGAAAACCGACGGTCAGTTGGAAAGAGTGATTTAGATTTTAGAAAACATGTGGCTGTGTTGTGTTCTCGAATTTCAAGGTAGTTAGGAAAGGTACATGCCATTGGTTGAATTTTCCTACAACAACAGTTATCAGTCAAGTCTGAAAATGGTGCCTTATGAGGCTTTGTATGGGCAAAAGTGTCGAACGCCCTTATATTGGACTTAACTAAGAGAAAGTCAAATTCACGGGGTTGATTTAGTCAAAGAGACCGAGGAGAAAGTTAAAGTAATTCGCAACTGTTTGAAGACCGCCTCGGATAGGCAGAAATCCTATGCAGATTTAAAACAGAAAGAGATTGAATTCCAAGTTGGTGATCGTGTGTTTTTGAACGTATCCCCGTGGAGGAAAATTCTCCAGATTTGGTAAAAGGGCAAGTTGAGTCCTGGTTTCATAGGACCATATGAGGTTATCGAAAGAGTAGGACCGGTTGCCTATCAATTGGCTTTGCCATCAAAATTGGAAAAGATTCATGACGTGTTTCATGTGTCCATGCTATACCGATATAGATCAGACCCTTCGCATGTAATTGCGCCAATAGAGGTTGAGATTTATCCGGACATGACTTATGGCGAAAAGCCGGTCAAGATTTTGGCTCGGGAGGTCAAATAGTTAAGAATAAGAGTATTGCACTCATGAAAGTTTTGTAGCATAAACATGGAGTCGAGGAAGTGACATGGGAACCCGATGAGACTATGAGAGATCAGTACTCGAACTTATTCGTCGGTAAGATTTTCGGGGACAAAAATCCCTAAGGGGGAGAAATGTAACAGCCTGATTTAGGGCCTAGTCAAAATAGTGGTCTCGAGACCACAAATCCAGAGTTGAATAAATTATTTTATAATTATTTTGATGTTATAGCATGATTATATGAATGCATGGAAAATTTGGTGAGTTAATTTTGACGTTCGTAAGCTCAATTGAGAAAAAAAGGACTAAATCGCATAAAATGCAAAAGTCCTATCTTGATAGTTAAAAGTCCAAATAGCTAGAGAACCTAAATTGGGGGTCTTTAAAGGGCAATTAGACCCTAAGTTTGTGCATGGCCGGCCATAGGAGGTAATTTGGTCAAAAAGTCCAAGTTTGGTGGGTTTGTGGCTAATTTGACTAAAATAGAAATAAAATAAAAGAAAGATGATATCATCCTATTCCCCATTTTCTTCTCCACCGATTTTTCATCCATTTTTTTATATTTTTGAGCTTCAAAAATTTTAACAACTTGAAGCACTCTCAAGTAAGTGATTTTTATGAGTTTCTTGATGATTTTTACATTTTTGTGACCCTCGAGGCATGAGCTTACAAATGAGGGTACTATTTACAAAATGATTAAGAGTTTAGGGTTTTTACATGAAAGGATTTGTAATGTTTGTTGATTTTTTATGGAAGAAAATGAGTCTTGGGTGTCTTATAAACAACTTTTGTGAAAGGTGTTAGCATGAAAACACCAAAAAAGACCATTTTACATAAGTTGTAAAATAAATGATAAGTGTGTGAAATAATGAGGATTTTGGATTACTATAAGTGTAAAAAAGTGTTCGGCTAGGCTTAATATATGAAGAAATTCGATAAAAATTGATTTTTGAGCCTAGGGGTAGAATGGTCATTTTGTCAAAGTTTAGGGGCAAAATGGTCATTTTACCAAAGATATGAATTTTCAATTTCTTAATTTTATTTAGTAACTAAATAAGTGCATTTTTCGATTATAGATCAAAATTCACCAAATTCGAACTTAAGCCGGGGGAAAGCCAAACAAATCGATTAAATCGACTAGTCGCCACATTTTGTAATCCGAGGTAAGTTGTATATAAAGAATACTACTACACTGATAATGTATGCGATTGAATTGTATTGAAATTATTATAGCATGAATTGCTTGATTGTGGAAATGATATAATGTGATGAGAATAGAGATAGTAAAATTCCCGAATGAACCTCAGGAAATAAATCGGATATTCATACTATGACATTTGGGTCACTTGTGTGAGCTAGTGTAAGATATGTCTGGGACATGCATTGGCCACATTATGAGAGCCAGTGTAAGACCATGTCTGGGGCATATCATTGGCATTGAGACGAGTTCTAGTGTAGACATGTCTGGGACATGCATCGGCCTCGAGACGTAAGCCAGTTTAAGACATGTTTGGGACATGCATCAGCTACAAGATGTGTTAGTGTAAGACCATGTCTGGGACATGACATTGGCACATATATACTAGAGCTTGTGTAAGACCATGCCTGGGACATGGCATCAGCATCTGACCCCATGATTGAGGCTAAATGAGCATCCAATAAAGTTCAAATGGTTCAACAGTGAAAGTATGATTTCAAGTAAACAAGGAAAGTATAACCGTGTTGTGAGTGGTATAGGTACCTATATGGTACGTATGAACTGTGAGCTCGATATATGCTATATGAGGTGTATTGAATTGATGAGTAAGTTGTGCTTAGGCCACTTGTGTATTATGATACTTGTTGATGAATGGTAAAGTTATGTTGTATATTTATTTATGTGCAACTTACTAAGCTTTTTGCTTACTCGCTCTCCTTTTTCATTTTCTTATAGTGTCGCCTATCTAGCTCAAAAATCAATGGAAGTCAAAGATATCAATCACACTATCAATCGAAGCTTTTGATATAGTTTGATTTATATTTTTGAGTATGGTATGTATAGGGAACTAGACTTGTGTTTTGTGTCATTGAGAGTTGGTCAAATGTATTGGCTTAGATTGGAAACCCTTCGTTTTGTATTAAGCCTTGAATGTTGGCTATTATTCATTTGGATTTGTAGGCAAAGATGTTATTCTCATGGATGAGTAAAATGTACTAATGGAATGTTGTTTATTGTGGATGATTTGGATGCATGCGGTCTATTGGTTTTGGTTGCTTATGTGTAGGTTGTATATATAAGGGTGGCAATGAGGCTTGGTAAATAGCCTTATATTGTCCACACAGGTAGACACATAGGCGTGTATGTAGGCCGTGTGTGACACACGGTCTACCCTATAGGCGTGTGGTCCGACCGTGTGTCCCTTGTACGTAAAATTTTCAAGTTAGTATGGTTGGTAGTAAACACAGGGGAAGAGAAATGGCCATATGTCTCAGCCGTGTGAAGGACACGGCCTAGTACACGGGCGTATGCCTTGGCCGTGTGACATTTTCGGTTGCTGACGTTAGAAACAGAATGTACAAGTTTTTGCAACCAGGCTAGGACACGGGCGTGTGAGTTTTGGGACTCGAAGGCCCTTATTAAGGACATGTTGATAATTTTGAGAAAGTTGTCCAAGTCTTGGAGACTCGAAAATGGTTGTAAGCACGAGTTTAAGTGAGGTAATGGCTCGTATTTCACTTCGGTGTAGGTTACGGGTATTGTAACACCCCTATCCTGTAACCATCACCGGAATAGGTAAGAGGCATATCATTACAGAACAATACAGAATCACTAATATCATATAAAATAAATACACAGTTATTCATCCACAATTCAACCTTTAATATGGTCTATGAGGCCTAAAACATACATTTAGGAAAGGTCGGGATGAAACCGAACTCATTCAGAATTTTCAGAACTTAATCAAATATTTAAAAACTGTCAAAGCCACATGCCCATGTGACTAGGCCGTGTAACTTACACTGGCATAAGCCACGCCCATGTGATCCAACTGTGCCAAAAATAGGTCATATACTGACTTTTTCACACAGTCAATAGGCACAGCCATGTGCCATGACCGTATGATACATAGCTAGTTACTGACTTAAGCCCACAACCATAAGACACGCCCGTATTCCCTAACCATGCAAATTTTAAGAGGTTACTACCAAACTAACATGGCCACCAGGCACGCCCGTGGCCTCTGACCGTGTGGCATAATGCAGGCTTGGTTTAAGCCAATTTTCCACCCCTTTTTTGGTCATTCCTACTAGCAATGCTAAGCAACATTCATACAACAAATTTTTAGCCAATTTCATGCTCAAAACATGCTTCATTACAACTATATCATCATCATTCAACAACCCATTCAAAACCATACCAAAACTTAACACAAACATACCATTTTCTTGCCAACTCTCATGGCTTAACATATATACAATTCGAAACTTAATACATGGATATTCTAGCCTATACATGCCATACTTAAAAGTATTTACACTTTCAAAAGTACCAAAATGAGATCGATAGTGTGGTGACGATCCTCGACTATCCCCGAGCCTTCAGTAACTACGATAACTGTAAAACAGATAGTAATCACACAAAGTAAGTCAAATACAATTATTCTAACTATTAAAGCATATAAATGGAAGTCAATAGCAAGAATTCATAGTCAATTCACAGCAACAGAGTCTTCCGTACTCAGAAATTCAGTATGATACAAACATACCTGTAAAGATTATACATTTCATATATATACATTCTCATATCTCGTACTCTACCATCAGACGGTTCAGAAATGGTACAAATACTCATAATGGAGTACAATGCCTACGTTCCAGACATGGTCTTACTGATAATTCAGTGTCGATGCCTCTTTCCTCGACAGGTTCTTACACGAAATCAGATACGATTCCAATGCCCTAGACATGGTCTTACACATAATTAGATACGATGCAAATGTCCCAGACATGGTATACACGTAAATCTCAAATCGAGGCTTGTGTCCCAAACACGGTCTTACACGATATCTCAGATCAATGTCTACATTTCTTTAGAAACATACAGAGTTTTTTAAATACTAGCATATTATCAAAATTTATTCAAGATTCATTCATCAGGCTCTCATGGCTGTCCAATACAGAATATAACTAGTACATGCAACATTCACTCAATTTAACACGTAATCGTATTATCAAAGTTTTCCTTGCTCTATCATTTAAAATATAGTCTATTAGGACTTACATTATTCAAATTGATCCAAAATCATATTTTGGCAAAATTACAATTTTGCCCCTAAACTTTGCATATTTACACTTTTTCCCCAAAGCTCGTAAATTAAACTTCAGCCTATTTTCTTATGTTTTATGACATGCTGATGATTTTTCCCTTCTATGGCAACATCAAATTCTCACTCTAACATGTACTTATGACTATTAGGTATTTTTACCGATTAAGCCCTTTTGCTCGTTTTCACTTAAAACTGAGTAGCACAAGTTGTCTAACATAATTTAAAACCTCATATTCTATCATAAAACACCAAAATACACAAGTTTCACCTATGGGTATTTTTCCAAATATAAACCCTAGGTTAAATTATTGCTAGCATAAGCTAAATCAAGTTACCGGGACTCCAAAAACGTAAAAAAACATTAAAAACGAGGCTAGAACGGACTTACAATCGAGCTTGGAAGCTTGAAAAACCATAGACATGGTTTCTCCTTGCTATATTCGGCCATGGGGTTTAATATGGACACATTTGGGTTTTAAAATTTGTCTTTTAATTCATTTTACCCCTAAATGACCAAAATGCCCTTTTTACTATTCTTTAAATTTTTACCCTTCCAAGCCCATTTTTGTCCAAATTTTTTTAAAAATTGGTAAAATTACTATTTAAGGACCTATAATTAATAATCTAATTCAATTTTATGCAAAATGCTTCTAGAACACAAGTTTTGCAATTTATTCAATTTAGTCCCTAATTTCAAATTAAGCACTTTATGCATAGAATTTCTTAATGAAATTTTCACACAATCATTCAATCATATCATAGACCTCAAAATAATTATAAAATAATTATTTCTATCTCAGATTTGTGGTCTCGAAACCACCATTCCGACTAGGCCCAAAATCAGGATATTACATTTTTACTATTTTACTCTTGTTTTTAAACATTAATAAACTATTTACTAATGTCTAACAAGGCCATTTAATACATTACATGGTCAAATAACTACATAAGGACTTATTAGTCCAAAGCCATTTCAAAAACATACATTAAGCATGTAGCATGCTAATTTCACCTTTTATGCGATTAAATCCTTTTTTTTCATAATTAAGCACAGAAACAGACAAATTAAATCACAGAAATTTCACAGATACAAATTCATATATTAAAAACATAGAAAATAATATTAAAATATTTTTTAGACTCGAATTTATGGTCTTGAAACCACTATTTCGACTAGGGTCTAAACTGGACTGTTACAGGTATGGGGTGTTACTAAGGGTGGCACAAAAGGTTGGTAAATAGCCTTATTTTCGTCCACACAGGTAGACACACGTAGATACACGGGCGTGTGTCTAAGCCGTGTGTGACACATGGTCAGCCCCATGGGTGTGTGATCCAGTCGTGTGTCCCCTGCACCTAAATGTTTGCAAAACAGAATGCTCAGTATCGAGCACACGAGCAGAGACACAAGCATGTGTCTTAGCCGTGTGAAGGACTCGGCCTAAGCACACAGGCATGTGACTTGGCCATGTGGCTTCAAGTTGTTGATGATGTCATAAACATAGAGTTACACGGGTTAGGGACACGGGCGTGTGTGACCCCTGTTTTGATGAAAAATTTTCTAAGTGTTGGAAAGTTTTCTAAAGTTCTTAGTTTAGTCCTGAACCACTCCTAATGCATGTTTTGGGCCTCGTAGGCTCGTTTAAGGGATGATATGAATGTTTTTAAAAATTTTTAAATTTGAGTGGAAATTCATGTCTCGGTTTTAAATGTTTGTTTGAGTTTAAGTCTGGTAATGCCTCGTATCCTATTTCGGTGTCGAATATGGGTAAGGGGTGTTACATTTAGTCGTATCAAAGCTACAGTTTAGTCGATTCTCAGACTAACGTAGCGTATGTCAGTTTAGCTATACATGCCATATTACATCCTATGCTAGTGTGATATCTCCCGACTCTAATGAAATTATTTTGTAAAGGCAAAAATGCTTTCCAACCGAGCTATCTTTGAAAACGCTAAGAGTGATAGTAAGATATTTGAAAATATGTTTGTGATGAGTCGAAACTTGGAAAGGTATGGATAAGAGTTCATGATATGTATGTGACGATGTAGAAAATGAAATAACCATAAGTTGAGAAATATGGGTAAAATGTCATTGTTTTTGTTTAATATTGTATTTCGATGGATTATTGTGATTTTATAAAATAGATAAAAATGTTATAAATGTTATGAAAAGAATTTAGCCTGGATTGGCAATCCTGCTATATCATATGTGCCTTTAGAGCATGCTCTATGAATATGCGCCAAAAAGGGGACTTTTGAATATGAATTGACGGATTGTTGACATGTATACCTTGAGTATGCTACCCGAGTATCCATCGAAATTACAATAGTTCAGTAGGAATTATTCTTGAAATATGGAAAGGTGAAATGAAATGAAAGTTTATATTTTTATATGCTCATCCATGTTTGTTTGGCATTCATATGATGTTATGTGCCTGACTTGTTTGATTAAGTGAATGCGATAAGTAAATAGAATGTATGTATAAGTGCACTTGTTTGACTAAGATAATTAGAAAGTTTGAGTAGCTTAAATATGTATGTTAAGTTGCTTGACATGAATTATATGATTGTGATAATATTATGATGGTGCTAAATGTTAAGTCACATGCGTGACTATATGAGAGTCGAGTTAGAGGCTTTACGAACTCACCCCCTTACCAATATGGTATTTTATAACGAAATTTCACTAGATTTATGTTGAATGAGATCACAAGTGAATAGTTTGACAAGTGAATACAATTTTGGAAAAGATGCCAGGTTATTCTAAAGATCATTCGGATTTTGCGATGTCAGGGTAAAAGAAAAAAGTTAATCTCGACTAATCGACTCATTTAGGTATGATGTCTAAAATATGTATTTGCTGGAATTTCTTCCGGATTGATTTTTGTTAGTGAATGGAATAATATGGGCTTATTGATGACAAAATTAACCAGAGAAATAATGTTTGAATCGTAAAGATGTCTAAGTATAACAGTAGTAATTGAATAGATTATGACGATCTCTCCTAGGTATTTTATATATTCATTTATCCTCAGAGATATATGTGATTGCTCATTTTCTGATGAAATTCTTATCGCATGAGAATGCTAGCTGATTATAATGTTAAATGAAAGCACTGTTGGTCTGGTTGGTTGATGAGCAACATTTCTTATCTCTCTCTTTGGGGTTCTATTCTATTATGTTTGGAATAAAGGTTGATAGTGAAAATTTATGTATATTTGGAAAATATATAATCTTTGTTACAATTGATTTTAGAGCGTATGGGCATTGTTTTTCTTCTACTTTTCTTCGAGGAATCATCAAGAACTTTATTATTTCATATAAGTTATGTTCTCAGGCTTCCAGTATGGTATTTGCATCTTGAATTTCATATAAGTTAGTTTGATGGTTTGCAGGATGAGGATCCCAACACTCACTTGGCAAATTTCCTAGAATTTTGCGATACATTTAAAATTAATAGCATTTCTAATGATGCCATTCGCCTTCAGTTGTTTCGCTTTTCATTAAGGAATAAGGCTAAACAATGGTTGAACTCATTACCACGAGGGTCAATCACTACTTGGGAACAAATGACTGAAAAGTTTTTATTAAAATATTTTTCGCCGACTAAAACAACCAAATTACATAATGATATCTCTTCTTTTGTGCAGATGGATTTAGAAACACTCTACGATGCACGAGAGAGATACAAGGACTTTTGTGAAGATTCCCTCACCATGGGCTACCACTCTGGCTACAGGTTCAAACGTTTCACAATGGCCTGAATCCTTCGACTCGGTAGATGATTGACGCAGCCGTTGGTGGAACTATCAATAATAAGACAGCTGAGGTGGCTTACGAATTTATTGAGAAGATGTCACTGAATAACTATCAGTGGCAAGTTATGAGGATAAAGCCAACGAAGGTAGCCGGTGTTTTCAACCTCGATGCGGTTACTATGCTATCTAACTAAGTAGAACCCTTAAATAAAAATATTGACGGTTTGTATGGTTCTACTCAGGTACATCCAGTGATGAGGTGCGATTCGAATGGAGGAGGAGCATGTACAGAATATCAACCCTTCAACCCAAGTATCGAGGAGGAACAAGTCCAATATATGGGTAACAATAACTCTAGACCCCAAAATAACCCGTATAGTAACACTTATAATGCAGGTTGGAGGAACCATCCCAATTTATTGTGGGGCGGTCAAGGAAATCAAAGGCCACAACATCCTCTGGGTTTTCAACAACCACCTTACTAGCAAGAAAAGAAGTCGAACCTTGAAAAGATGTTAACAAAATTCATCTCGGTGTCAGAAACTCATTTCTAGAATACCAAGACAGCCCTTAAGAATAAACAAGTGTCAATCCAAGGGCTCGAAACTCAGATAGGCCAACTCACCAAACTGATTTCTTAACGACCACAAGGTAGTTTGCTGAGTAACACTGAATCTAACCCAAGGGAGCAAATCAATGTAATTACCATTCAAGATGCGGAAGGGTTAGTTGCATCTGAACCAGAACCGAAGCAAGAAACTGTGGTAAGTAAAGGTAAGGGTGAGGTGGACCACAATGACCAGAAACCAGTAAGTAAAGAATACAAATCTCGTGTGCTATGCCCAAACGCGACAAGGAAAGACCGCACAGAAGAACAATTTGGTAAATTCCTTAAATTATTAAAAAAATTACATATTAATTTACCGTTTATTGAAGCTCTTTCGTATATGCCAAACGTAGTCAAATTCTTAAAGGAGCTTTTAACAAATAAACGAAAGTTGGATGAGGTGTCGCATGTGGAATTGAATGCAGTTTGCTCAGCCATATTACAGAATAAGCTACCCAACAAATTGAACGATCCAGGGAGTTTTACGATTCCTTGTTTAATTGGTAGTTTAGATGTTCATAATGCATTGGCTGACTAAGGGGCAAGCATTAATGTTATTCCTTATAAAATGTTTAAACAGCTAGGTCTTGGGAAACCCAAATAAACTAGGATGAACATTCAATTGGCTGATAAAACCATTAGATTTCCTAGGGGTATCATTGAAGATGCTCTTGTTAAGATCGATAAATTTATATACCCAGTAGACTTTGTTGTTCTAGACATGGAAGAGGATAGTAACGCACCTTTAATTTTAGGATGACTCTTTTTAGTGACTACTAGAACCATTATTGATGTTGGCATAGGTGAACTCACACTTCGTGTGGGAGACAAAACAATCACCCTTCAAGCTCTTAATTTGAGTAACACATTGAAAATTGAATGTGGTTGTATAAATCATTCTACTACTATTGATCATGTGGTGAAACCTTCTATGTAGGAAACAGTTACAAAGAACGCATATGACCTGTGTTCAAACAACAACAAAGGACCTATCTATGAAGAACGAAGGCTACAAATCGAGGAGCTAGATGAATGGCAGACACAGAAATAGAGAACACCCGATAAACCTAAACTGAGGCAGGACGAGCTCAATACCTCACTAAATCAACTTAATGAAGAAATTCCTCTTACGGTACTCAGTATTTTCCCATATGGTATAGTCGAGGTAAATCATCCCGAATTTGGCACATTTAAGGTAAACAATACTCGTCATAAACCTTATGTTGAAAAGTTTATAGCAAGGATGAGGAGTTTACACTCCTCGCACCACCTTAACCATGTAGAAGAGAGGTAAGTCGAGCTTAGACTATAAATAAGCGCTTCTCAAGAGGTAACCCGAGCACTAATAGTGTTAATTTCTTTAAATCTTAGTTTTTAACATCTAGCACACTAACCGAATCATGGAACGCTGGCTTTCTAAATACCACACGGCCAGGCACACGGGTATGCATTAGGCCATGTGAAAATAAGGCAAGATTTTTCCCCAACATGGGGTGCGATAAGTTGCCACGGCCGTGCGATATGGCCATGGGTGAAACTGCCAGAACAACACGGGCGTGAGACACTCCCGTGCCTTGAAACCGTGGTTGAAACTGAGAATGTAACACGGGTGTGCGACATGCCCGTGCCATCCACCCATGGATGACACTGTCAAAACGAACATGGGTGTGCGACAAGTGAACGAAGCAAGACATGACCGTGGCACCAACACGCCCAAAGAACACGGGAGTGGTCCGGATGTCAGACGCACCCAAATTCAAAATTCGCAAAACACATGGGTAAAAATTAGGCCACATGGGCGTGTCCCATGGTCATGTGCCCTAAAATCTATATAAACCCCTCACTATTCATCATCTCCCTCCCCAAAAATCCCTAACCCTAGCTGCTGCAACTCCACGCCCTGCGTTGCCTACAACACTGATTTCGACGCCCCAAGCTCCTTCCTTTTGCGTTTATTTACTATTTTCTCTCTATTTTCTTTAAATATGTTGCTTATTTCATGATTTCTCTGCTCTATTGAACTATTTTGAATGAATTTTCATAGTTAGAATATTAAAATACTTATGCTTGTATTTTAAAAATTTTGTCATTTTCGTTACTACATTATGCTACACTCTTTCATTTTTCCTTGTTTCCATGAAATTTATACTGACCCATATGCATTCATTCATTATTCTCATAATCCTATAACTTGATATATTTAGTTGTTTTTATTTGTATTATCTAATACGTAAATCTCATGAAATATTCATATTTAGTCTTGATTTTCCATATTATTCTTGGGGCATATTGGTTGAACTTTGATTTTTCAATGCAGGTACAATGTCGTCCTCACATGGTAAGAAGACTGCTGTTCCCGCCTCGAAGAAGAGGGAAGGAGCAGTGTCATCCTCGGGTCCTACCATAGAGATTAGGTACCCGTTCCTCCAGGTTCCCTTGGGACCCTAGGAGGAATTATATCAGATATTGTGGGCCCGACCCCTTGGTGTGGGTCTCTGCATTGACTGGGCCGCACTTGAACAGATTCAATTAACTGACACAGTCTGAGCCCTCCTGACAACTGACCTGTGGGGTCTCTTCTTTGAGATCGTAGAGCCGACGTATCTCGAGTTCACATTGGAACTCTGCTCGACATTCCATCTTTAGACCGTCATGACCAACTTCGACGATCCTGGAATGGTCCAATTCTGCCTTAGTGGTCTAGTACGCCAGTTGAGCATACCCGAGTTCGGGATTACGCTAGGGCTGTACATGAAGGAGTTCATGGACGACAATGAATTCGACACCCTCCACTGCCACATCCACTACTCTCCCTCGAAATGCTAGAGGGACCTCGTCCCTACCTTGGCCACCTAAGATCCTAGCCACTCCAAGGCATCGGCTCTCCCCCCATCCTTAAGGTATCTACATGCCATCTTGGCTCACACTCTGACAGGGAGACGAGAGAGCACCGACATCGTCACCACCCACGATGCCTATTTCTTATGGGGTATGGCGAATGGGCATGTCATTAACCACGCCTACTTTGTTGCCTTCGCCATTCGCCACCAGACGGAGCAGTACAGAAGAGGGTTCATCTCTATCGGGCCCTATGTGACTCGATTAGCTCGGCACTTTGGGCTTCTCAGCACGGCAGTACAATCATCCTCCCTCACTCTCATCGGCCAGATGTCCCCACAGGGCATCTTGAGCATGCTAAGTAATAGGGCATCTCGAGCATGCTAAGTATGAGGATATCGAGAAACGACGTGGCACATACCCTCCTCAGTACCGCCTCGCCCAGTCCACCGAGGAGGAGTGTAACACCCCGAACCCGAGACCGACACCGGAGTCGAACACGAGATGTTAACAGACTTTAAACCCTTTATAAAAATATTTCTCAGACACTGCCAATCTGCGTACTAGTCGCTTTAAAAATCATATCTTGAGTTTCACAACTCGAAAATAAGTTTCGTGATTTTTCCCTGAAACTAGACTCATATGCCCATCTACATATTTTTTTCTAGAATTTTTGGTCGGGCCAATTAGTACAGTTTATTAGTCAAAGTCTCCCATGTTACAGGGATCGACTACACTGACCTTTGCGCATTACGACCTGGATATCTCCCTGCACAGAGCTTCAATACTGATGCCGTTTGTTTATATAGAAACTAGACTCAGAGAGGAATCTATCCATATATGGTATGACTCCTAATTGTCTCTGGTTAATTTATAATGAATTTCCAAAGTCGGAACAGGGAATCCAGAAACCGTTCTGGCCCTGTCTCACGAGAACCTGAATATCTCTTAACATACTGTCCATATGATCTTTTCGTTGCTTCTATATGAAAATATACTCATCGAGCTTCGAATAAATAATTTATTCATCAAATAATTCCACTCATACTATTTTTAGTGATTTTTCAATCTCACATCACTGCTGCTGCCAGCATCTGTTACGAAAGCAACTATGCCCATTTCGTGATTTCTCCTTGATCTAACTAGTAATTCATCATACATATCACAAATTATGATCATGACTAGCCATGCCAAAGGCTAATCATTGTCAAACATCCCCCTACTACACTATTGCCATATCATGAATTTTAACACCAAAATAATCAACCATGACATATGGCATAAAAAGGTCGAATTATCAAGATTTACGACCTAACGTTATGAAACCAAACCCAACCGAACATTTATGCCATTTTCGCATGGCTAAAAGTTTACATACCAAAGTTCAAACACAACGTAATAGCCTATACATGCCGAAATGTTCTCCTAAGCCGACTAAGAAGAAAGTACCAAAACTTGCTAGCCGGTGTGATGACTTCGACGACGGCACGATCACGCAAAAAGAGACGAGTCCAAGAAACCTAGAATAGGTGACAAGCAAACACCGAATGAGTATATAACTCAGTAAGCCATAAGCATTCCACAACCATCCATTAATAAAATTATCACAACAGGAAACAATGAAATGAGGTTAAGTACTCCATCCATACCAAACTATACCATAGTTCCTTAAACCCTATGGTTCAATCTCATACCAAGTCCTACATTGACCTTTCATACATCATTTTATTTTCGTTATAATCATACAATTAAACGAACTTTCACCTATTCCACAATGAACCTTATGTACGTGACTTCAACTATAATCGTCACATAGGTTCAAAACTTACCAAGCTCAACTCCAAATATAAACATAGCGCCTATTAGCCATGAACTCAAGGTACTTACCTTTTCCGCTGTCCAAAATTGACTCGGTAAAGTCGCACCCTTCATGTAAATAATTTATAGAAAATATATATTGGGTTCACACACATAGTGCTTAATAATCAACCGCGCACACTTAGTGCCATGCACTTTAAACTCACACACTTAGTGCCATGCATTTCAAGTTCGCACACTTACCTTTTTCCGCTGTCCAAAATCGACTCGGTAAAGTCGCACCCTTAATGTAAATAATTTATAGAAAATATATATTGGGTTCGCACACATAGTGCTTAATAATCAACCGCGCACACTTAGTGCCATGTACTTTAAACTCACACACTTAGTGCTGTACAATTTAAACCCGCACACTTAGTGCCAATCTCATGACCGTGAACACTTATTGCCCGCACACTTAGTGCCGAAAACCAGCCACTCAATAGGCTTCACTTCCTTTTTACATTCGACAAATTTCATCTCTACTTACATATACATTTGTATACATTTCATCTCATTAAACACAATGGTATAGGTATTACGATCCTTTAAATCAATACCAAAGATATGCTTAATGACTTACTTGTGTTGGGTAAGATGGTTCCAACTCGGCTACTCGATGATCTTTTCTTTGCCTTTGCTCGATTCTCCTCCTTTAACTCCTTGAGCTTAATCAATAAATCAACTAGTTTAACCGCCTTGCTAAATATTTACAATCCAATTACACATGCATATGTATGTTAGTATATTCGGCAATCACCCTTACTAATCACCCACTTGATCAATTATAGAGAATCAAAGTTAATATCACAATGTGTACCCTATATGGCCCATTATACATAATCAAATTTAACATCGTCTATATATTTACTCATATGGCCGAATATACCTAATCATACATACACCTAACCAAAAATAATTTCTAAAATCTTCATATCATTTATACACTAGTAAAGCATCCTCTCCCTTTCCATCAATTTAGCACATGCATTACTCATTAACCTACAAAAATTGTATTCGGCCTTAGCACACAACTTGCTAGCCGATTCTTCCCCATCTAGCAACCAATGCACATATGTGCTCACTCAAAAATGCTAAAAAAAAAAGAGATTCAAGAATCATCAATCCACCATCACATGCATCATTAACAAGCTTCATATTTAGCATGCAATGGCATTAACACAAACTCCACCTAGGCCGAATCTTAACTCATCTTCATGCCTCATCACCACAACATCAAACATCAAAATACCAACCAAGAATGTAACATGCATGGCCGAATATCATCTCCATCATTTAACAAAGTTTGAACCATGGCTAGGTAGATTTCAAACTTACAACTTAAAATATACATGAATCTCAAAGAATAATATCAAACATACCTCAATCTAGTTACATGCATGGCCAAACTTCCTCCTAATTCTCTTCCAAACCAAACATGAAGCAAGAACTCCTTCCTCCTCCCTTAGAATTTTCGGTCAAAAGAGGATGAAAAAGGATGAACAAGTTTTTCTTTTCCTTTCTTTAGCTCACGGCAATGGGGGGGGAACAACCACTCATTTTTTTGTTTTTCCTTTCTTTATTACCCATACTCCTTATTTTATTTTTTTCCTACATACCTCACTAGGCCAACATGTTCCCAACATGTTTCCACCCATAGCATGGCCAACCACTAGCTCAAATTTTGGGTAATTTGACATGCAAACCCATCATTTTCACAACATGCATTAATAGACCATTTTAAATTAGCCTATCATATTTTCACCATGTCACATATCGATCCCTATTTAATAATTTCTCATGCAATTGGAAAAATTGGAGAATGAAACTTCCACATACTCATGTACACACATAATAAGCATGGAATATGGAAATTAATTATTTTTATGACTCGGTTTTGTGGTCCCGAAACCACTTCCCGACTAGGGTCAATTTTGGGCTGTTACAACTCTCCCCCACTTAAGAAATTTTCGTCCCCGAAAATCTTACCGGTAAATAGGTTTGGGTATCGTTCCTTCATCGAGCTCTCGGTTTCCCAAGTAGCTTCCTCGATCCCGTGGTTGAGCCATAACACCTTCACTAACGGAACCCTTTTGTTTCGCAACTCCTTCACTTCACGAGCTAGGATACGCATCGGTTCTTCTTCATAACTCATATCGGCTTGAATTTCAAACTCTGATGGGCTAATTATGTGCGATGGATCAGATCGATAGCGTCTATGCATCGAAACATGAAAGACGTCGTGAATCTTTTCAAGCTCAGGGGGCAAAATCAATCTATACGCAACCGGACCAACTCGTTCGGAGATTTCGTACGGCCCAATGAATCTCGGGCTCAACTAGCCCTTACGGCCAAACCTGAGTACCTTTTTCCATGGCGAAACTTTAAGGAACACTTTATCTCCCACCTGATATTCAATGTCCTTTCGTTTCAAGTCCGCATACGATTTCTGACGATCTGTGGCTGCCTTCAGACTTTCACGGATTACTTTTACTTTCTATTCGGCATCTTTAATCAAATCAACTCCGAAAATTTTACTTTCACCGAGCTCGGTCCAAAACAATGGTGTACGGCATTTACGACCGTACAAAGCCTCGTAAGGTGCCATCTTAATACTTGATTGAAAACTATTGTTGTAAGCGAATTCAATCAAAGGTACATACCGTTCCCATGAACCACTAAACTCAAGGATGCAGCATCTCAGCATATCCTCGAGTATCTGAATTATCCGCTCGGATTGACCATCGGTTTGGGGATGAAAAGCGGTGCTAAAATGCAGCTTGGTACCCAAAGCTTCTTGCAATTTCTTCCAAAATCGTGAGGTGAATCTCGGATCTCTATCCGACACGATAGAAATAGGTACTCCATGTAATCTCACAATCTGAGAAACATACAATTCGGCTAATTTATCCAATGAAAAATCCGTACGCACAGGGATAAAGTGAGCCGACTTAGTCAGTCTATCAACAACAACCCAAATCACATCCTTCTTACTTGCTGACAATGGCAGTCCGGACACAAAGTCCATTGTGACTCGATCCCATTTCCACTCGGGTATCATGATCGGCTGAAGTAATCCTGAAGGCACTTGATGTTCCGCTTTCACTTGTTGACATATTAAACATCTCGAAACAAAGTCGGAGATGTCCCGTTTCATACCATGCCACCAAAACCGTCGTTTCAAATCGTTGTACATTTTCGTACTCCCCGGGTGAATTGACATTCGGCTACAATGAGCTTCGTTCAGAATTATCGAAATGAGTTCTGAATTTCTTGGAATACACAAACGACTTCTGAACCTCAAACAATCATCATCATCAATTTGAAACTCCGATTCCTTGTTCGGAACACACTTAGCCCGTTTTGCAACCAATTCATCATTGACTTTCTGAGCTTCACGAATTTGATGAGTCAATAATGGTTTGGCTTTTAATTCAGCTACTAACACATTGTCGGGTAGAACAGACAAATGCACATTCATCGCTCGTAAAGCAAACAATGACTTCCGGCTTAAGGCGTCCGCAACCACATTAGCCTTTCCCAGGTGGTAATCAATGACAAGCTCGTAATCTTTCAACAACTCAAGCCAACGTCTTTGTCGCAGATTCAAGTCTCGCTGAGTCATCAAATATTTGAGACTTTTGTGATCCGAAAATACATGGCACTTCTCACCAAACAAATAATGTCGCCATATTTTTAAAGCAAATACGATGGCAGCTAGTTCAAGATCATGGGTCGGATAATTTTTCTCATGTGGCTTCAATTGTCTCGACGCATAGGCCACAACTCGACCTTCTTGCATCAATACGCAACCCAACCCGAGTAGGGATGCGTCACTATAAATGACAAACTCTTTGCCTGATTCGGGTTGCACTAAAATTGGAGCTTCAGTCAAATGAGTTTTCAGTTGATCGAAGCTTTTCTGACATTTCTCCGTCCATTCGAACTTAACATCCTTTTGAAGTAGCTTCGTCATTGGTGTGGCTATCATCGAGAAACCTTTTACAAATCGTCGGTAGTAACCGGCGAGTCCCAAAAAGCTCCGAACCTCAGTAATATTTCTCGGAGGTTTCCAGTTAAGTATGGCTGAGATTTTGTTCGGGTCAACTCGAATACCCGATGCGGATACCACATGACCCAAGAAGCTAACCTCTCTTAACCAGAACTCACACTTACTGAACTTAGCATATAACTTCTTATCCCGCAAAACTTGCAACACTAATCTCAAGTGTTCAGCATGTTCGATCTCATCTCTTGAATAGACCAAGATGTCATCAATGAACACAACTACGAACCGATCCAAATATGGTCTGAAGATCCGATTCATCAAATCCATAAATACCGCAGGGGCATTAGTGACCCCAACGGCATCACTAAGAACTCGTAGTGACCGTACCTTGTTCTGAAAGCAGTTTTGGGTATGTCCGAATCTCGAATTCGCAACTGATAATAGCCCGATCTCAAATCTATTTTTGAGAACACTGAGGCTCCCTTCAGTTGGTCGAACAAATCATCGATGCGCGGCAACGGATATTTGTTCTTTATCGTCACTTTATTCAGTTGACGATAGTCAATGCACAACCTCATGGTTCCGTCCTTCTTTTTCACGAACAATACTGGTGCACCCCAAGGTGAGAAACTTGGTCGAGCAAAACCTCTATCCGTCAATTCTTGCAACTGAGCTTTTAACTCTTTTAACTCGGTTGGTGCCATACGATACGGAGCTATCGAAATTGGCGTAGTTCCAGGTACAAGCTCAATACCAAACTCTACCTCCCGAACAGGTGGTAAACCCGGTAATTCTTCAGGAAAAACATCCGGGTATTCACAAACCACCCGCATAGATTCGGGTTTCTTTTCTAATTCTTTCTCATCAAGTACATACGCAAGGTATGCTTCGCACCCTTTTCTTACATATTTCTGGGCCAACATTGCTGATATTACAGCTGGCAACCCCTCCAAATCCGTAGACTCAACTCGGATTACCTCGTTATTTGCGCACCTCAAATCAATAGTCTTGCTTTTGCAATTCACAACAGCATCATGCGCGGTCAGCCAATCCAAACCAAGAATAACATCAAATTCATCAAACGGCAAAAGCATCAAGTCCGCCGGAAAACAAGAACCTCGAATTACTAGGGGACATCTCTTACACACTTTGTCGACAAGCACGTAACGACCCAAGGGATTTGACACCCGAATTACGAACTCAGTAGACGCAACAGGTAGAGTCTTACTGGATGCTAAGGTTTCACATACATATGAATGAGTAGAGCCAGGGTCAATCAATGCAATCACATTAGTATCAAAGAGAGTGAAGGTACCAGTGATGACGTCAGGGGAGGATGCCTCCTCTCGTGCGCGAATGGCATATGCTCTAGCAGGAGTACGGTTCTCGGCTCGAACAGCCGTATCAGAGGCCCCTCTCTGACTACCACCCCTACCTCCCAAAATTCTCGGTGGTCTACCACTAGTTGTCACTCCACTAGATCTTGCACCTTGAATCTTATTCTTCTCATCAAGCTCCGTGCAATCTCTAATGAAGTGGTCCTTCGAACCGCATCCGTAACAGGCCCTGTTAATAGACTTACCCCAACATTCACCTATGTGTCGTCTTCCACATTGGGGACATTCAGGTTTCTCTAGACGATTATTGCCCACACTAGCTACCGAAGTAGCTCGGGAGTCCGTCGATGGTCTTGCTCTGATGGAAATTCCCGCAGTCGTTCTCGACTTATTAGTGTCCTCCCTGAACTTCTTTACGGCTGAGAACGGAGCTTTACCCGTCGATCTTTTACGATAGTCTCTAGCTTCAAATTCAGCCTTCTTCTTCTCCTTTCCAAGTTCTTCGGCCTTGCAGGCTCGTTCGACTAGTGTTACGAATTCTTTTATTTCCAAAATACCCATTAGTAGCTTTAAATCTTCATTCAATCCTTCTTCGAATCTTTTGCACATAGCAACCTCATCAGCTACACACTCCCGGGCATACCTACTAAGTCTTACGAATTCATGTTCGTATTCAGATACTGTCATACGACCTTGCTTGAGTTCCAAGAATTCCTTACGCTTTTGATCAATGAACCGTTGACTAATATATTTCTTTCGAAATTCCGTCTGAAAGAAGTCCCAAGTTACTCGTTCGTTTGGGACTATGGAAATCAGGGTCCTCCACCAATAGTAGGCTGAGTCCCACAACAAGGATATAGCACACTTTAGACATTCATCGGGGGTGCATGACAGTTCATCAAACACCCGAATGGTGTTATCAAGCCAGAACTCGGCCCTTTCAGCATCATCAGTAACTATGGCCCTGAACTCCTCAGCCCCGCGCTTCCTAATCAAGTCTACAGGTGGCTTACTCAGCCTCACAGGATCAGTAACTGATGGCATTACTGGCTCCGGGGGTGGATTATTCAAATTCGGGAATTGTTGGACAGCCGGATTGGTTCGGGCATGCTGCGCGACCCACTCATTCATCATGGTAAAGAAGGCTTGTTTAGCCCCCTCACCTTGATTATTCGCAGATGACTGAGGTTCAACAGGCGGTGTCCCTTGTGCAGGAGCAGCCGCTACACTTTCAATGTCATCCGCCAAGGTTCTCTCTACACCGGGATCCATTTACTAATCAAAATATAAATTTTAACCGTCAGAAGTCATCACACATTTAAACATTAACATTCGGCATGTATAGCTAGACTCATACGTGCTATGGTAGTCCTAGAACCGACTAAACCATAGCTCTGATACCAATCAAATGTAACACCCCGAACCCGAGACCGACACCGGAGTCGAACACGAGATGTTAACAGACTTTAAACCCTTTATAAAAATATTTCTCAGACACTGCCAATCTGCGTACTAGTCGCTTTAAAAATCATATCTTGAGTTTCACAACTCGAAAATCAGTTTCGTGATTTTTCCCTGAAAATAGACTCATATGCCCATCTACATACCTTTTTCTAGAATTTTTGGTCGGGCCAATTAGTACAGTTTATTAGTCAAAGTCTCCCATGTTACAGGGATCGACTACACTGACCTTTGTGCATTACGACCTGGATATATCCCTGCACAGAGCTTCAATACTGATGTCGTTTGTTTCTATAGAAACTAGACTCAGAGAGGAATCTATCCATATATGGTATGACTCCTAATTGTCTCTGGTTAATTTATAATGAATTTCCAAATTCGGAATAGGGAATCCAGAAACCGTTCTGGCCCTGTCTCACGAGAACCTGAATATCTCTTAACATACTGTCCATATGATCTTTTCGTTGCTTCTATATGAAAATAGACTCATCGAGCTTCGAATACATAATTTATTCATCAATTAATTCCACTCCTACTATTTTTAGTGATTTTTCAATCTCACATCACTGCTGCTGCCAGCATCTGTTACGAAAGCAACTATGCCCATTTCGTGATTTCTCCTTGATCTAACTAGTAATTCATCATACATATCACAAATTATGATCATGAATAGCCATGCCAAAGGCTAATCATTGTCAAACATCCCCCTACTACACTATTGCCATATCATGAATTTTAACACCAAAATAATCAACCATGACATATGGCATAAAAAGGTCGAATTATCAAGATTTACGACCTAACGTTATGAAACCAAACCCAACCGAACATTTATGCCATTTTCGCATGGCTAAAAGTTTACATACCAAAGTTCAAACACAACGTAATAGCCTATACATGCCAAAATGTTCTCCTAAGCCGACTAAGAAGAAAGTACCAAAACTTGCTAGCCGGTGTGATGACTTCGACGACGGCACGATCACGCAAAAAGAGACGAGTCCAAGAAACCTAGAATAGGTGACAAGCAAACACCGAATGAGTATAAAACTCAGTAAGCCATAAGCATTCCACAACCATCCATTAATAAAATTATCACAACAGGAAACAATGAAATGAGGTTAAGTACTCCATCCATACCAAACTATACCATAGTTCCTTAAACCCTATGGTTCAATCTCATACCAAGTCCTACATTGACCTTTCATACATCATTTTATTTTCGTTATAATCATACAATTAAACGAACTTTCACCTATTCCACAATGAACCTTATGTACGTGACTTCAACTATAATCGTCACATAGGTTCAAAACTTACCAAGCTCAACTCCAAATATAAACATAGCGCCTATTAGCCATGAACTCAAGGTACTTACCTTTTCCGCTGTCCAAAATTGACTCGGTAAAGTCGCACCCTTCATGTAAATAATTTATAGAAAATATATATTGGGTTCGCACACATAGTGCTTAATAATCAACCGCGCACACTTAGTGCCATGCACTTTAAACTCACACTTAGTGCCATGCATTTCAAGTTCGCACACTTACCTTTTTCCGCTGTCCAAAATCGACTCGGTAAAGTCGCACCTTAATGTAAATAATTTATAGAAAATATATATTGGGTTCGCACACATAGTGCTTAATAATCAACCGCGCACACTTAGTGCCATGTACTTTAAACTCACACACTTAGTGCTGTACAATTTAAACCCGCACACTTAGTGCCAATCTCATGACCGTGAACACTTATTGCCCGCACACTTAGTGCCGAAAACCAGCCACTCAATAGGCTTCACTTCCTTTTTACATTCGACAAATTTCATCTCTACTTACATATACATTTGTATACATTTCATCTCATTAAACACAATGGTATAGGTATTACGATCCTTTAAATCAATACCAAAGATATGCTTAATGACTTACTTGTGTTGGGTAAGATGGTTCCAACTCGGCTACTCGATGATCTTTTCTTTGCCTTTGCTCGATTCTCCTCCTTTAACTCCTTGAGCTTAATCAATAAATCAACTAGTTTAACCGCCTTGCTAAATATTTACAATCCAATTACACATGCATATGTATGTTAGTATATTCGGCAATCACCCTTACTAATCACCCACTTGATCAATTATAGAGAATCAAAGTTAATATCACAATGTGTACCCTATATGGCCATTATACATAATCAAATTTAACATCGTCTATATATTTACTCATATGGCCGAATATACCTAATCATACATACACCTAACCAAAAATAATTTCTAAAATCTTCATATCATTTATACACTAGTAAAGCATCCTCTCCCTTTCCATCAATTTAGCACATGCATTACTCATTAACCTACAAAATTGTATTCGGCCTTAGCACACAACTTGCTAGCCGATTCTTCCCCATCTAGCAACCAATGCACATATGTGCTCACTCAAAATGCTAAAAAAAAAAGAGATTCAGAATCATCAATCCACCATCACATGCATCATTAACAAGCTTATATTTAGCATGCAATGCATTAACACAAACTCACCTAGGCGAATCTTAACTCATCTTCATGCCTCATCACCACAACATCAACATAAAATACCAACAAGAATGTAACATGCATGGCCGAATATCATTCCATCATTTAACAAAGTTTGAACCATGGCTAGGTAGATTTCAAACTTACAACTTAAAATATACATGAATCTCAAAGAATAATATCAAACATACCTCAATCTAGTTACATGCATGGCCAAACTTCCTCCTAATTCTCTTCCAAACCAAACATGAAGCAAGAACTCCTTCCTCCTCCCTTAGAATTTTCGGTCAAAAGAGGATGAAAAAGGATGAACAAGTTTTTCTTTTCCTTTCTTTAGCTCACGGCAATGGGGGGGGAACAACCACTCATTTTTTTGTTTTTCCTTTCTTTATTACCCATACTCCTTATTTTATTTTTTTCCTACATACCTCACTAGGCCAACATGTTCCCAACATGTTTCCACCCATAGCATGGCCAACCACTAGCTCAAATTTTGGGTAATTTGACATGCAAACCCATCATTTTCACAACATGCATTAATAGACCATTTTAAATTAGCCTATCATATTTTCACCATGTCATATCGATCCCTATTTAATAATTTCTCATGCAATTGGAAAAATGGAGAAT